>NC_135856.1:14475299-14775299 GCF_031162955.1 Sander vitreus | reverse complement strand
CATCAATGAACATGCCGTGTGGAGAATTGCACTCTTTGAGCAAAGTCCATTCACATCACATGGACAATTTTGAGGTCCAAACAAAGAGAGAAATTTGGATAATTTTGAGCAGGAGATGAGGGACCAGGAAAAGAGAAAAACATATGACAACAGGGAGGAAAAAGGAGGAAGGGGGAGAGGAGGATATAGGCCTTTGCCAGATGACCTGATTTCTGTGGCAAGGCGAGGTGAGAGCCAGCATGAGGTCATCTGTCACTTTCTCATAGAGTACTAATTTTAGCGTTATTGCCCTCATGTTTCTCCTCCTTCTCTTCCTTCGTTTCCCCCCACCGCCTTAGCACCAGCCGCCACTTGCTTCCCTTTGTGTCAGCCGTGACTTGCTGGTGGTTACAAGGGGTGACACATTTGACAGCACTGACTCTGTGGGTTTGTTTGGGTCTGTGTGTGAGACACCAAGAGAGAGAGAAAAATTGTGTGTGTGTGTGTTCGCACGCTTGGATAGGGTGTGCATGACGATGTGAGCTTATGACATTACATGCTTACAGCTCACGTCATCGTCTTTAAAAAAATAAAAGTATATATTGTAGCACTACAGACGTGAGTCAGCATGAACCAAGCTCACAAGCTGCGTGCCACTCATTCACGTCACAGGCTCTGTGAATGACTTCTGCTATTGTGGTGTGTGTATTTGTTTCTGTGTATGTGCTGCCTGTTGCTGACAGTGAATGCATTGTTTGTTTCTTAGATAAATTCCATTCATTCCCTTTTTGATGTTTTGTTCTGCATGTGCTAACAGAGTGTGGATTGCTATACAGTGGTTATGTCAAGAACACAGAACTGGCATCTACAATCATGCAGATTTTCTGCACAAATGATGATAACTGATTGATTAATTTATTTTAATTATGGATATAGAAGACAAATAAACAATCCAACAGATAACAGTGTAGTGTAGTGTTTAGTGTAAACCTTATTTCCAACATGGTCCCTGATGTCATAGAAAAAACAGGACCGACAAACACAAATAACACATTGAAACAATAAACCAGATTCTGACTCAGATAAAGGATTTGTTGCAACGGCCTGTTGCTATTTTTGACAATCCTTGATTTTAGTATTAGACCTTTTACATGAGTCTATAATATTTTAGTTCTATAAATAATTGTATACTTGTAATACTCATGGTCTATCGCCTCTGAGCCCTTAGTTTGACGTGTCACATATTCCACACTTCTGCTTCATCTCAAATTTCAATCGCTATGTCTGATGAGTGAGACAGTTCATGTTGATGGAATGTCATTTGTTTATGGCACAAAGCTAAATGATGCAAAAAATACTGGTCTGGTTCCAAGCCGCCTAATTGTGTCGCACATTGTCGACTAACCAGCTAAATATTAAACTACTGTATTGCGCGATTGATCTGCCTTTAATGCCAACCACTTATCCAGGCACTGTGGTGTTTGACAGCTGGCTGTTACAAAGATGAACAAGAACACGTCCATTTCCTGACATGTAATCAGTCACTGCTTCCTTTACACCAATTTTCTTCTTCCTGCTCTCCCATTATTGGTTGTTATTTTCTGCGATAGGAAGTCATAGCCTGATATGGATGGCCCCAAAAGTGTTCCAAAGGTTTCGGTTAACATCCAAACAAGCTGACACAGAGGGAAGACGCAAGGACACACACACACACACACACACACACACACACACACACACACACACACACACACACACACACACACACACACACACACACACACACAGAGACAAATACACACAGGTTTCAAATTGCCCAGCTCATCCATCATCTGAACTGACATGTCTCAAATATGCCCATGTTGGCAGACCTTAGTGCAATCTGTTGGGTACTAAAAGTTTCGCAGTTGATGGTGTTTTTGCTTCCCATCTGCCCTCGTCTGCTTCCTCTCAGATGTAGTAACTATATAGAAAGGCAATTAAAATCCAGTCAGATAGATAATACACTCAATCAATTTTGCTCGGGTATATTAAATATGATTAAATAATAACTCGGCTTCAAATATTACTTTAGATTTATTATTACTGTTACTTAAGATACAAGTCCATTTGGTATTGCATTAACGTGTGGAAGAGCACTGAGTTGCACATGCCATTCTAAGACTAGTTCAGCATCTACAGCAAATGAGGGCTGCATTCAAGGCACCACAGTCATGTGAGCTTGTCATTTGCATCAGTAGACCTGCCTTCCTTATTTGACCTTTTGTTTACAACACTGACAAAGGATGTGGTTGATTTTCAGCAGTGCGCTGTGAGGCAGCCTCTTCATAGCTGTGCTCCCTTTGCCTCTGTGGGCTAATGCAATTTCTCAAAACCACAGAGTAACTGTTAGAGCTTCATGCCGCCTTGGCATTTGTTGCATGCTCGTGTGACAGTGAAGTATGAAATCAACACGTTGTGGGAGATGCTGGAGATAAACCTGCTGTCAGAGCGAGAAAAGAGACAGACAGAAAAAGTCTGGTTTTGTAAGAAAAAGATAGAGGAAATAAGAAAGAGAGAAAGGCTCAGTTATGTAAGTGGCAATAATGCTGTAGTGATATCTTGGAGCATTTCCAGCTCTGTGGTGTGCACCTCCCCATATATTCACACACACCCACCCACACAGGCCCACTCAGTGGAGAGCTGTGGAGAGTAATGTCCTCCTGACTGCAGGCTGGAAGAATCACAAAAAGCAGTTTCTCTGGCCAGCTGACCGCAGCCGAGGGAGCTGAAGGGACAGAGGAAATACTGTCTGAATGAGCAGATCTTAAGCTGAAACAGGCCTCTGTAATTGAGCTGTTATGGCATGTTTTAAATTTCTCTTCACAATTTCTTCACGTCCTCTTTTCCGGGCTCTTTCATTTCATTACCCAATTTAACCACAGGGGACATTAAAGTTTTATCTTTTTTCTCATTATTCATTGCAGCTATTATTTTCTCATTTTCCACAGTTTTTCCTTTTTCCACTGTGATATATCCTACTTTATGCCTTTTCTTTTTACACTTTATTTCTTCTCCCACATACTCCACGATGTTCTGCTTTCGTCCCAGACAACCTTATCTTTTACAGGTCAAGGAGTTGTGCTCATCCTCTCAGTAATTCTTACTTAACTTGCACTCGTGCTACCTTTTATTCACGCCTCATCTTGTCTGTTCCAGGTCATGGGTCCGTTTCATTGCTTCTCCAATTTTTTTCCATCCTTTTTTTCTCTTTTTTTATCCTCAAATGCTTGTGCAGTTCAAAGTGGCTCATAATAAATAAGGAAAATTGTTTCTTATATGACACTTTGTCAGTCTGGCAGAACTTAACATAACCTGCTCTGTTTGTCTGTGCAGACTCGGTTGATTCACAATCCAGGAAGCTTGTCTAGTGTCACCACCTGTTGGTGTTTCTTTGCCTTTGTGACTTTCAAGCGTCAAATGTTAATGCCATTTTTATGATCATATCAAATTACTGACATCTACTCTGTATATGACTAAGAATATTGCTCATGGTAGATCGTGTCTTGATCATCATCTTGTTAAAAATATGCAGCATGTTACCTGCAGCAGCAGTGAAAAGAAATTATGTGGTGTCATGGTATATGATTATATTTTTTAGTGCTCCTCACACTGGCCACATCATGACAAAGGAGTAATATTTTTTTTATTTTTTTTTTTTAGTTCCGATGTATAAATTATGCATTTACACAAATGTAGGAATATACCAGTTAAGTAACTACAAAACATTTTGACAAAAAGATATACCTTAACAATACATTTACGGCTCTATTCATGCTTTTCCTTTATGCAAGTCATAATATATGACTATTTAAAAAGTTCCTCCACAGAGTCTGCTACTTTCTATATCAGGACACCTCAGAGTGAATTATTAAAGATATACAATGGCCACTTACCACAGTTGAAAAAAAGGTTCTTATCTATTTGTAAAAGTTTGTCTGTGGTCGGTTTAACCTGCGGTTTGGTGAGGTAAACTGTAATTATTCTTCTGTAATGATACATGTAAACGTCTTTGCTGGAGTCTCCACTGGTTGCCTGGCAACCTCATGGTGACAACAAGACTCCAGGAATTAAATGCGCTTGCCCATTTGTACAAATTAAACAAACAAGATATATTGTGGTAATTCATGAGATTTAGAGGGACTGGTAGGATGATTCTCTTACCTTTGGACAGATCCAGGCTGGGTGTTTCCCCCTGTTTTCAGTCTTTATGCTAAGATAAGCCAAGCTAACCAGCTGCTGGCGGTAGCTTCATATTTTCAGTACAGACATGAGTGATATCAATCTTCTCATCTAACTGCAAGACAGTGAATGAGTATATTTCCTAATATGTTGAACCACAGCTAATTACTTTGTAGAAGTAAAAGTGTTGCTATTGTTACCTAGAGTTTAGTATACCTACATCACTGAATCAATGTTAACCGCACCTGTTAATTGGACCATGAGTGCAGCACTTTATGAATCTGACAAAAGAACTTTTAATTTTCTGTCTAGACATTTGGCCTCAAGTCTCAAAATACGACAAAGTATTTTTAAGGTGAAGCTCATTAAAGAGTCCTTGCTTCAGGCCTGCTAGATTGACTTGATTAACTATCTCATCAAAACATCCCGCCATTGATATAGTGCGACCGTCACAAGGTGTCAAGTACTTTTGGAAAATTTGAGTTAAGTCACACAAGTTTGTTTTAATTAACTTGTTTAATCAGGCTTATCCTATCTATCTTATGTGCTGCCTTAGTGTGATGTTAAGTGACACCTGAATGCTGTATCCTGCGATTTCAATTTAAAGGTAGACATCAGGCCAAATAAACACATCCCATTATGTCCACATGATAAATAAATGTCTCTGCTATGTTTTGTTTTGCATTTTGCTTTCCCTTTTTTTTGTCAGTCAATTTGGTCAATTAGATTTTGCCTCTCTAACTTTCAAAACAGTTACTCTTGAGTTAGAGTTGAGTTATTGTGTGGAGATATTATTGGGGAGAAGGAAGCCTATAATTATTCATTATTTCACAGTCTGTACCTGGGATACTGTTTATTTTGTGAAGGGTCCTCTTTAACCTCATATGGAACTGAACCTCAGCCAGCTTGTTTGTCCCTTTTTCAAAGTAACCCCAAAGCTTTTACTCTTTCAAACTGTTCATGTGTATCTTAATATACATCTAGTGCAGCGTTTACACATTGATGAAGGCTGTGACATGAATCAGGCTGTCTGCCACCACACCCAATAATCTCCTGTGATTATTTATAGCCTCTGCAATGCTAGAGCCCCTGGGAAGATGGAGAGGTTTAAACCATTGTGTAATAGTGTGTGTGCTTTCTTTGTCATGGAGTGTGAAGCATGTGCATGCATCCGTTTCTTTGTGTGTGTGTTTCTATCTATGTATGCAAGTCTGCTTTTTATCTGGCTTGGTTTATATATATATATGTAGCATATATATATATATATATATATATATTAGATATTAGAAGTGCACATTAAGACTACTGGCCATTAAGAAGTAATCACCACCAGAGTAAAATTCATACTCTTCTCATAACCGACACTAGTCTTTGTACAGTACATCGGTCCGGACTGCTGTGTGGAGTAGTTAAATGTTGGTGGTATTTAAATGTGCTGTTGTCTGGCTCGCCTTTCCATGGGTGGGAATGCCTCGTCTCTCAGGATAGTAGGGGTTAGACACCCTGGGCAAACTCTAACTGTGTGCACACAGGCAGAAACAAGACACAACCGTCTACACTCCTGAGGAATCCTCATATATAGTAAACTCTGGAGAGAGATGGTTGTATGTGCTGGGAAAACCTTTGTAGCAGCAGGGTGAATAGAGTGAGTCAAGGAGATGAAGAGAGTAGAAATCTGGCTGTAATATAACAGATTCACGTGAGGAGTTTTCACTATGTGAAACTCCTACTTCCTATTTTAAACAGTGGTACTTTTAAATTTGCCATCATCAAGTCCAAACCCATACTGTAGGCTATGCTTTCACGCCTGTTGAGTTATTTTGTGTCCTGGCCTCAGCTGACAGAAATAAAGTGTTTGCAGGCATTCTGGGGGCGTTGGAAGTAATTAAATTCCTAAAGCACTGCCAAGTACAAAACTATTTTTCTCTGCAAGGGTGTCACAGTGTTTTCTATTTATTAGCCTGTTTTGTCATTGAGTGTGATTTATATCCTAGAACAATCCCAGAAACTGCAAGGATGTTATCAGAGATCGATGTATTCAGCTCCAGCTGCAGCTATAACTCAGCTGGAAAAGATCTACTGTATTACGAAGCATCAGCAGTGCTGACTGTGAAGATGGAGAGAACATGCAAGCGAGAGGCAGACACCTCGACGCTCGCTTCTAACTTCACATCTCAGGGATCCCAAATTTATGTTATTAAATCAATAGTGCGGATAGTTTCCATTAGAATGCAGCAACAGGCAATGAGTAATATATAGTACACGTTATTCCATGCATGCTGTTTGGAGGCCCAGCCTCATAGTTAGGGGGCCTCTTTGCTCATACCACAGTTCTTGATAGTCTTGCTGTGCTCTGCTCATAAGTCTTTTACACTGTAGTTGTGGCAGTTTAATACCTAGTCACATATTATCTTGTAATCTTCACCATCACATTAACAACCTGAATAATTCTTGTAGACACATACTTAGTTTAGTTTAGATTAATTTATTTCAATCAATCACATAAATACACAACATCACTTACATAACATAAATGGTAAAAAACAAACAACCAAAAACAGTGTCACCTTAGTTCATGCAGTGTCATCTTAACTCGTTTATAATCAATACTGATCGAAAAGGTGTAGGTTGAAGCATTTGCTTATTACACCTTTTTGTTCTTAGGTCCCTCAGGATATTATCAATTTATATAAAATGTATTATCATGTATTTATATACATATTATCACACATATGTGAAAAATACATTCCCATTCATATACACATTGCCATTCATGCCTCGCTTTTATATTTGTTAATCATCCTACTTTTTAGTATTTTTTTTTTTTTAATCTTTGTAACGTGTAACACTTTTACTTTTACTTTTACTTCCTCATCTAAAAGATTCCACAAGTTTACTCACATACCTTACAACTTACGTTGCTGTCTAATGATTAGACCTCTGGTGTGATGTTTCCTGTTCCATTCTTATTATCGGAGCAGAGAAAGGGCGATAGCTCTGACACTTCCATTGCATTTCCTTTTTTTTTTCCTCTCCTTTGCACAATAGATCAATTAGCACATCCAGCCTTTCTTGTGTGGCATAGTGGTCCCCCTAATTTGAACCTCTTCTTGTCCAATGTAATTTGGGAGCTGTGCGAGTTGATGAGGAGCTTTTATACTGTCTGCCCATGAGTTCTTATTGGCCTCACAATTGCAGGTTGTAGGTCCAATTTCAGAAGGTTTTGTAACTGTTTTGCATTTTGAGATCAGCCTTTTGTTTTGCAGATGCACAGAACTGCAGAAAGCATCAAATACATTCTTTCTGCCTTTCTGTCTATACCCTCATTAGCTCACTCTTATTTTTCTCTCTCCTTCGTCCTCCCCCGTATTAAACTTGTCATTTATACAAAAGTAGACTGGTGTTGCCTGTTCTTACAGATTGCCTTAAAGGAACACACCGACTTATTGGGACTTTAGCTTATTCACCGTAACCCCCAGAGTTAGATAAGTCCATACATACCCTTCTCATCTCCGTGCGTGTTGTAACTCTGTCCGACGGCTCCACCGGTAGCTTAGCCTAGCACAGATCTTGAAGGTAATCGGTTCCAACTAACCTACTGCTCCGAATAAGTGACAAAATAACGCCAACGTGTTCCTATTTTGTTGTGATTTGTATAGTCACAGCGTGTACAAATAACAAGGTCACATAAGACACAGCCATCTTCTAACCATATACATACTGCGAACTATATTCTCAGAAAGGACCGATTACCTTCAGGATCTGTGCTACGCTAAGCTACCGGTGGTGCGGAGATGAGAAGGGTATGTATGGACTTATCTCACTCTGGGGGTTACGGTGAATAAGCTAAAGTCCCAATAAGTCGGCGTGTTCCTTTAAGCCCCTGATTAACTTAGTGATCCTTGAAAACTCTGCCACTGAAACTGTTCCTAAGCTGGCAAAAGCTGATTAATTAGATAAGCAGATAAATAGAAATCCCTAGCTGACATCCTGTTGCTTATATCTCTCCCACCACAAGAGTAACTCCATGCCAAAAGTGAACATGGTTCCTCAGAGGAGTGTGATTCTAAATTACAGACAGATTCCTAAAGCACAAGAAAAGCCCATTCCAACATGTTTACCCTGCACCCAAATACAGTTACTCTTCTCTGGTTTTGGAAAAGGGAATGCATTGTAGTAATAAAACAGGAGTATGGTATACATGAATGTGTAATATATGTTTAGAGTATAATGTATAATGATAAAATTGAAGTGCTCCTGCAGAAATGTAATGGAATGATTAGAAGTGGATCACACTACTATATGTTTCTCTAAACTATAAACACAGTACACACAACACAATAAAATTAACTCACAGTCAATACCCGCTGAAAATGACCGAGGGGAAAATCAAACAATTAAAATGGCCTCCTGGCCCTCCACTGCAGCAGTTAAAATGTTAGGTGCTTCCTCAACAGTCAATGTGGTATTGATGTCTTGATTTTGGCCTTTGTGGTAAAATCCTTGAATGGTTTAGAAAATGAATTTTATAGTGCCACTTTCAGGGCAACCTTAAAGGACAAATCTGGCGCAAAATGAACTTCGGGGTTAATAACACGTGTTAAAATAAAAACTGGTCACATTCGATTAGGATGAAAACAAATCCCAGAGAACGGTCGACTCGGTACACGTGTGTTAATAACCCCTAGGTTAATTTTGCACCGGATTTGTCCTTTAACACCATCTTTCTCTGACAAACTGATGTGTCTTCATGATGTCACTGTATTAAAGTGTCACCCATTATGGAAGGGTTTAAATGTCAGTGCATTATCGAAAGGGATAGAAATGTATCCCTTTATCACCCAGACAACGTAAATGTTCACATTTATCAATGGATGGCTGAAATAAAAATACAGTGACACTTGTGTTGCTGGAAGGGTTGTTTTTGGGCCTGGTTTGAGAGGTGTTTTAAAGCCAGTCAGCCATGACTGTGCAAGGCAAATGGTTATAACAATGTTGTCCTCTCTCTAACGCCATTTTACACTCTCAAGGGCATATTTTTCTCCAACAACTATAGCAGAAATGGCTTTTGGTCAATAACAACCTTGTTTTACTGCAAATGGAGATGTCACTTCCTTCATCACTGGGGTGTGTTTTCCTAGTCCTGCAGTTAACTGGCTGTGCTTTGGATTAACCCTGCCTTTTTAAATCCCATTAAAACTCTACTTCAAAAAAAGAATAAGCTTGCTTGCAAGTTTGCTAATTATAGACAGAATACAGTATGAACTTCATAATATTCTGTCAGCAAATATTTTTGAGGACCAACAACCTGTTTATTCAATGTATTTTTGAACTAAATATTGATGCAGCAAAGTTACTGTCTGTATTTTTTTTTGTCATTTAAATTGGCTACAAATGCTGCACATTTACCCACAGCAGTTTCCCAAGGGAGCCACGACAGAAAACATAGATTTATATGCTAAAACATACTAGGATTGGATGATATGCTCAAAATGCAAGCTGAAAATGCAACTGAATAATGGGTTATAAATGTGTGATGTATCCTGTCACCTAAATAAGCCTCATATCTGCCAAGTAAGTTAACACCTTGTGCAGATCTTGTGATGAAATTGTTATGTCAAACATTGTATCTGCAGTGTCTGACTGCATTTTTATGGTGGGCCTTTGCCAGCGTTGTGCAGACTATTACAGCATTACATCATCCACATCTCACAATGGGTGGCAGTCAAGAATGAGTAGTGCAGTAGACTCAACTCTGTACCAAGATCTTCTTTCAGAGTTCAATAGTGTAATTGTATTTGAAATGTTTTCGAATATTCTCAGTCTATCCAAATATTAAAACGATCAATAACTTTGGACAAAACAAAATCTATAGTCTAGTCTATATGCTTGGTAAATGTAAGACATGTGTATGCTGTGGAAAAGCTGCTCAAATAAAAGCCAGCTGTCCTCGTGCTTGCCTGGAGCTTGAACAGGAAGCTGGGCCAAGGCCTCTGAGCCTGCTGGGAGGAGAGCTACAGGGTTGCTATGAGATGCACCTCTGGAGAAACACTGCAGCAGCTTGTGTTTAAAAAAAAATACATTCTTTCATCTGTTACAGGCCTAAAGTTAGGTGGAGAAATACCAGTCATTTGAACTTTTTTTAACACAGATAAAGGTAACAACGCTCTTTGTGATGCAGTTGTCACTTTGGTGATTTATTATCTGGATCCATTAGGGCATTTTTGAAAGATCGAATGAAAATAATGAAGAAGTAATGTTATGTAGATGTAATCTTTATTATTTTTTTCTCTTTTTTGTTTTGCCAGAAAAGAACAGTGGAACAATAGACTAGGTTTTGACTTTGCCACTCATGGGAGTGCTGGTTGTGTGGATTATGTGAAACAGTATCATATTGCAAATAGCATTATTTTATAAGGTCTGCTATTAATTTGCTCTAGCCCAACAAATGGTACACTGTGACATCAGAGCTTCACATATACAGTTTATATGGGCAATAGGCTTGGGCGAGCTCTATTATTTTCAAATCATCCAATCGTGGTTACTCGAGATCGCCAGTCTGACTATGTATATTCTGACTGAATATGTAATTGGACATAACATATAATGGATATCCGGAGCGGCTTTCACTTTCATCAATGAAACTGGCTACACCGTCTCGGCTGTCCTGCCTCTGCTTGGCTGACGTGCTGACATGCGTTACATGTCGTTACACTAGTTCACTCAAGCACTCATAGCGATCTCCTTTAAGCGACTTTCTCGCTAATCCCACAGTTGTTTACATGCTATTAGCTCTGTTAGCTACTTAGCAGTTAGCGGTTGCTTCTTTCACTCGCTGGCTCTCTGTTTATTTGCCATGTTGAAGGCAAAGCTCTAAACCAGGGAAACTTAATGTTATTGTTAGTGTTAGCTGCTGTTACTTAGCCCCTAGTAACTTTAATTGATGCGGGCTGACCTAATATAGCTCCCGTCCCCTGGCAGCAGCCAGGAAGCCAAGGAGGCTGAGTGGCCGTCCGGAAGAAGCACAGCCCATAAGGTGTCAGATCCCTGAAAAAAAGTTTGAAAAATGCTTTGTAATTAACGGTAAAGATTTAAAATTCATTCATTGCTCGTGCTGATTAACCTGGCTCAGCGGGTTGACCTAGTGCTCCAGCAGAAAACAAACAGTAGGGCACAGATTCTAGATATTATAGTTATGTTAGTAAATGTAAAATCGCTTTAATATATGCGTAGGAAAAACCAATCACCGATAACTCCTTCAATCGTCGATATACGAACTGATCGCCAATCGGCACAAGCCTATTGGACAACCCTTTCATATGTAGCTACTGCTCGTATTTATCAGACTGTTGGAAAGTCTCCTGGAATGGTGTCTTTTATTCTTTCATATAGACTAGAAAGATGTCTCTGTCGTGCAACCATTAGCCTGGGTTAGCATATTAGCTTTTGTGTTGGTGGTTTGTACAACCAAGCTGTTGTTGCTCATGGATATAAAATACTATCTTTTAGACCAGGAAGTTCAACGCAACCCTGTCAGGTACTCTGGAAGACTACCTTATTTTGTTCCCCGGGCTCTGCTATATTTGGGATCCAACCCACTCCTAATCATACAGCTGGTCAGTACTCAAGGCTCCTCTCAGTAGTTCAACATAAAGTTGCAGATATAAACTGGAACATAAAGATATCAACTGCAGGATTGATTGGCAACTACCCAGTTCCAGCAAGTAAAAATGCCAGTTTTACATTCACATTCACTCGGGGCTTACCAGTTGGACACCTCTGCTGGCAAAGCTGCCCTGCTTCACTGTTGTCTCTCTTTGTCAAAGCCAGACAGGCCCATCTCCCTCCAACATGACAGCTAGTCATGACCGGTGAAGTGTTGAGACAGCTTGAAAATGCTATGTAGTGATGCAACCGTCCCTGAAATGTTGGATTTGTTGTAAAAGGATGTTGCTTTTTTTTAGTCTCAGTGAATTACTAACTAATATCGTTGGCATTCCAACCAACATTTCAGTCCTTTTTGGAGCCCAGGACTGATTTCAATCTCTTCTGATTTTGCCCTGCGTGACTGAGTTGTGGCATCACACAGTGTTCTCAGGGAGGTTCACTGTACACAATGTTCATAGCCACAGAAGCTGAAGTTGTTGGGGGAGACACAGTGAGAGAGCTGGCACAAAGCCAGGTCAGGCTAATCCACTGATGTGCTTGACTGGAAGTGTTGAGTCGTTGAAGAGGAGAACAGCCTCATCCATCTGCAATCTTCCAAAACAGGCTAACTAGAGATTTGTCTCTGGTTCACTGAGCTGTCCTCATGGGAGAACAAATGTTCACATCCAGTGGGCTTGTGTCAAGTTTCGAGTTTACTTCTTTGTTCCCCAAAGTCCTGCTGGTCATGAGCATGACAGTTACTGACTACTAAGACCTTACGTGGTAAGCAAAATAATCCATTTGTCCGCTATCGTATTGATCGTAGATATCAGTCTCTCAGTCTAACAAGGTGTATAAAGTATCTAAAGTGATTTCTTGTATCCATCAATGCTCAGACTTGTTTGACCTGTCTTTCTTTGTGTTTAGATGTAAATGTAACACTTGACCCCAAACATCACACATAAACAGAGCCAGAACTGAAGAAAGACCAGTGATTGTAGTTTGCCTGAACCAGCCAATGTAGTTGTATGAGCTATTTGCCTTTTAATGCCAGAGAAGAGGAGCTATAGAGGCTGCCACCCTGAACATTCATGTTATCCCTGCAGTAATATATTTTCCTGTGGGTCTGTTCTATGTTGTGTGTGCAGCAGTTTTAGTCCTCTGGCTCATTTTTTTTTGTTTTGTTTTGAGTCCACTGGAGTTATGTGCATCCCAAACTTTTGTCATAGTTTAATTTAAAGTTTTAAAGTTGTATCTGTGTCTTAGAGGAAATAATAACCACAACCCCCTCTGTTACATATGTATTTCTATGTCAGTTCTTACAAACACTTGCAACGTGTGTATTATTGTGCACTGGTTGTTTTGTCAAAGATCCTTATTATCTATTGATTTGCTTCTAAGAGAAGCCATTAGCGGCTATAGAAACATGTATCACACACCCCAAAGCCCAGCGGCTCATATCAAGGGCCAGTTAGCAGAGAGAAGCATCGTCTTGAGAAGAATCCTAAGTATGTTTTTCCCTCAGACTGATACACGCACACACGCATGCACACATGGAAGCCCATACGAGTCACAAGCAATTTAGCATGCCAAACCAGTTTCGTTCGATCAATGAACATCCCACAGCATCCAAACCCATCTGTGTTCTCGGTAAGGATCACTAAGTGCTATCAACAGAATGGATAATGAATAAAAGACCTGCCCAGTAATTGCCTGCCATGATTGGATTCTTTCTATGCTAACATTGAGCAATTTCCTAAACAATCATTGACCACATTCATGATCAATAATCAATTTAGAGGATATAAAATACAAACATGTTTTTTTTGAGAGCTTTGTTTACTATTGGCGTAGGGTATTTTTGAGTCCCATTCAGTGTAATGGTTTTGCCACTGCACAGGCGCTACAACAACAGGGCTGGAAACAGGGCTGTAGCCTTCAAATTAGGGGTGTCCAAAATGAACGTGATAATAATGAGTTAACAAGGTCCTTTTAATTCCATAATTTTTTTTTAACACGCGGTCAATACACGCACGTTCTGTAATTTCGCTCCATAGTTTGGGAAATCGGGAAGCTGCAGGAGTAACGTTGTGGACATTGTTGCCAACTTAGCGACTTTCTCGTTAGATTTAGCGGCTTTTTAGACCCTCTTAGCGACTTGTAATATAAATATATCAAATATATTTCTATTGTAATTTATTCCCATTCATGCAGTCCACCGATCCTTGGTTAAACACTAAACGGTGCTGCTCTCCCCCACTCTGTCCTCCTGCGCAGCAGCACTGTGCAGGCAGTCAGTAGGGGGCCAGTGGAGATGAGACGGCAGTAGCGATACTGTGATAAATTCTGAAAGCTGCTATAATTTTTTAAAAACTGATTTTCTTTATTTAGTACTATCATAAATTATGAATGGCCTCCTCAAAAGTGCTAGCTGCTGACTTTTTTTTTTTTTTTTACGATAAATTTTTTTTTTTTGGGGGCTTTTCCGCCTTTAATGGACAGGACAGGTGAGAAAGGGGAGAGAGAGGGGGAAGACATGCAGGAAATAGTCACAGGTCGGAGTCAAACCCTTGACCTCTGCGTCGAGGCACAAACCTCTAAATATATGTGCGCCTGCTCTACCCACTGAACCAACCTGCTGACTTTTTTTTAGGATTTCCTCCTAAAACCATTATTTCAATAGCCTTTGCCATTCTAGGCCACAGTTTGAATGGAGAATAAGATGATTAATGTGCGTAGAGCCCCATACACCTCAGAGCAGCCCCTTACAACTGCCTTACCTCTGACTCTCTGCCATACTGTTTCTGTACCTGTCACACAGAAGTCTGCCATTATGGCTGATTATAATTGTTATACCTGCAAGGGTTCCCCTTGAGTGCCCATTGTGTAATTTGTGCAGACAGCAATCCACATCCTTCCATTAGATGCCATGCCTCTTGACCGCTCTCCCCCACAAGTGGCCATTATGCGTGCAGTGTGCAACTCTCCAAAAAACTGAGCTCTCCCTTTACCATTCACACTGCTGATACAGTTGATGTGACTGTAAATTCAAAAGCTCAAATTTAGCCAGTGTCCTACATACATTGTCCTACGGGTTGCTAGTGCTAGACAAAAATTAGCAATGCCACGAAACATGTTGTTTTGCTAATTGACAATTTTCTATTAGTCATTACAACTTCGTTTGAAGTACCAATGCACAAATACTTACCAAAACATGCTTCCACAGATTAGATGTGGAGTTATTGAATGCTGCCAGTTCAATCACCTTTGGCAGACACATTTGGCATTGCATGACGATTGCCAATGCTATTGGCCCTCTTGAATTTAAATAAATAATAGTAAAAAACAGATTTTCGTCGTTTTGGGCAGCAGAATTCGATGTTTCAGCTAGCATTTCTGCTGAAACAGTCTCTGAACCGTCGTCGCTCACCTGATCCACCTGTTTTTTTTTTAACTCCGTAACGGATGGGATTTGTAATGTAACGAAATACAATACTTCACTCAAAACGTAATCAAGTACATTTTAAATTACCGATTTTAAAAACGACTAGAAAAATACAAAATACACAACAAAACTACTCAATACAGTAACGTGAGTAAATTTATTTAGTTACTTTCCACCTCTGCTTGTACTATCAGTGATCCATATTTATTGAGCTGAGCATTGCTTTTTAAATCCCCATAGTTTTCACTATAACCAGGAATGTTTGATAACAGATGGAATATAATTGCTATTTTGAATACAGAGCCTGACAGCATAATTGCTCTCTAACTGCTGAACTGTATCGGGGTTCTAAAGCTCATCCTGCAATGGTTCGATGCCCCGTGGAGACATTTATTTAGGAACTTTGTGCAAGGATTTATATATGATTAGCTTGATTTGTTTTTAGATCTTGAATGAAAATGCTCAAAAAGAGCATGCAGAATTATTATTGTGTAGGGGAGGAAGTCAGTCATGTCAACAAGCATTATAGACCTCAGTCTTTATGACAAGTTGAATACAGCAGTGCATGCACGGAAGAACAACTAAAATTCCCACACACTCTTCAACTCAATCTGTCCAAGGTTACAGATTTAGTTACCTGAGTTGCTTTTGTACGTGTTGCAAATTAACTTTTTCTCTAAGACCTTGGTTACATAAATACCTGTATGGAAATTGCATAGTGCAGTTATAAGAAAGGAGAGCAGCCTCATAGCAAAGACATTCAACTCTCTGCCAGAATTCTCATATAACTGTTTGATGGGAATATTTTATGTGTTTTGGGGCAAAGAATATCTGACATGGTGCCGAAAGACCAAGCCGAACCCGAATGACTCTCAGTTGGGGTGTTTGAGCTTTACCTCAATCTGAGCTCAGTTTCATTGGACAGTGAATATGAACAGTGTGACTGCTAAATTCAGCTGAATCCCCATTTCAGTGATACTGTAGGTATGAACCAGAATATTGGTCATTAATAGAAATTCTCTCAGGACAGTGCAAGACATATCGTAGATTAAATTACTTGTTCAAATGGATTTTTTTGCATTACATTTCAACTGAATAAAGTGAATATTTCTGTGAATTCCCTTTTGCCCTATGCCATTTTCCCTGCCTCATTTTTAGTATCTACTGTTTAGACGAAAGAAAGATTGCATCAGATCATCAATTGTCTTTCTCAGACCATTGAGATTGGCTCCATTCAGTTTTGTGCCAAAGGCCTTGCTGTAAGATAGGTTCCTTAATTTCTTGATAACCTCATTATGGCTTGTTTCCTTGGAAACTACCCTTGCTTTATTCCAGCATGGCCATGCCTCTCTTAGCATTTAGAATTACAAGGCTTGCATTTAAAGTACAATGCAAAACCACTAAGGTGAACTGTTAGGTTCTGTCCCCCTTTGTAACGGTTAGCTTCATTAGTAGCAAACAATCTCTTCCTCTTTCTTTGTGCAGTATGTACAGGTGTGTGCCTGTTGGTACGGTATACTGCATATGGGTGATGAAGAATCACAGGTTAAGCTGAACCTTCCCCTGTTCCTTAAAAGACAGTCCAGTCTCACAGCAAACTAATGGCACAATATGGCGGCCCCTGTCAACCTTCAAAGAGGATGTTGCCGAGTGTAAAGTGAAAATATCAGTGGGAAACTTGCGGCAGGTTCCATGAAACTTCAGTTTACAGTACAGTAAGTTATGGTGTTTAACTTCAACACAGGATGCATAACTGTCAGTCTACCAGGTTAAATGGCAAATATGTCCACATAACTGCCACTTCCCTGTAATGCCTTGTGATTCCCAACATCAGCAGCCTGCTAACAAGAACAAACAAGTGGAGTTATGGCTAAAATCTATTATGAACACCCACCAGTGGCTTCCTCATCCATCCAGTTCTTATAACAAATTACCAGTGATAAATAACCTCCTGATAAATATGACATGGTCTTGTTTTGTCTCCTGACCCTACAAATTTGCTGATTGCTACATTAAGCAATTGACTGGTGCACAATAGATTGAGGTTTACTTAGGGCTGCAAAGGATGTGCAATTTACTAGTAGTGTCCACCAAACTTAGGTACAAAGAGGCTGCATTTCTTGGCCACATTTAAAGGAGCCTCTTCTGCCTTTTGTAATCTGAATAACATTATACTGTAGTTATTAACTTAATTTAAAGTTACTTTAAAAAACCAAGTCACTCAACTTAATGCACTTATTTGCATGATAATGGAAACTTAAAGCAGACTCTTAAAGTACAAGGTTTATTGATTTCTACAGGGGTCACTTTTATTTATTATTAAATGGGCCATTAAAGAGACTTGGAGAGGGAGTTTAATCAAATGTCCAGAAGCCCTTTTTACTTAAGACAATCAATGACTTGATGATTTATGCTGTTCCACGCTTATAAGAATAAAAAAATTCTGGCAGAACACTGAAGTATTGGAATAAATTTTTTTTAATTAGAAGATATTAGTTAGTCATTTGGATTAACCAATGTGTTAATTACTACTTCTTTATTATGCCCATTATGTCAAAATAAACACGTATGATAAACACTAAAACCCTTTTTGTGAGGGGGCTCAGTGTTTCAAATTCCATTTTTTAAAGTAGATGTTTACGGTATGGAGGCATACTCCTCACTAAATCTTGCAGTTCGTAATGCAGTGTGTTTTGGCCAGACAACTGGACAACTTGCCAAATGTGCTTCTAGAATGATAAGCTAGGCATGTATAACTATATCAAGCAGCGAACAAAAATCTTTTATCCAAGCCATTTCCATACGGACAAATAGTCCTGGTGAGATCTAAATTGTTCCTGTTTAATGATTTTTCTCATTCTCCTTTTCATGGCCGTGGAGTTAGTGTTTGGTGACAGTGGTGAAAATGTTTTAGGCATTCAAGTGGAGAAAAGAGCAAGGGAATAATGAAAGCTGGTCTGGGAAGAGAGGCTTTTGTCAGGGGCACTGGTTGGCTGCAGGGCCTCTTGATAGTTAGATCCAAAAGCCTTTTCCACTACAATGCCTTTGTTTTACTGAGGTATCTTGGAAATAAATCACATCTACATATCCAAGAACTGGTGAATTAAACCATCCCCTCTTTCTCATTTCCTGCCTGTATTCAGGAAATTGCTCCTATGAACTTGTGACCTGGAAAAGATTTGAAAAAAATTGATTTGCAAGATTGAGTAGGAGTGGGTCTGAGCTATGTTATCGTTTGGGAAGAAAAGTGATTTTGCAGGCTGTTGTGCTGGAAGGCAATAAGTATTGATTTGAAAACTCTCATTACACTCTCACTTGTTGTATAATTAATCCTATCCAGTGAGTAAGATACTTATTAGGTCCATTTATCTAACAAACCTTTTGGAAACACCACAACATAGCTGCTTTCCTTTCCTCTAAGGTGACTAAGTTGGTGCAGGATTTAAGAAAATGTAGGCACACCTACACGTACATGACTCTGTGAGCCTTAATTGCTTTATATTAAATTGTCAGTTCCCAAAGTCCCTGTTTTAATCCAATAGCTCCTTAATTGATAAAAAAACGTATGTCCGTGATTTACAAGTATTCTAGCTCAGTAGCTTTCCTAATGATTGCTAAGATAAATAAGCTTGATTAATAGTCTAATCAACACTCACCACTGTTAAAATATAGAGTACATTATTCCCTGGCAGTAATGCAGTTACTATGAAGCCTGCTTGGTGCCTTTGCCTCCTAATGGAGATGTACCGCTAAGATGGTGTCAGAGCTGATATATGTGTTGCCCCAAGACTAGACCACTGGGACAGCCGGTCACAGGCAGCTGAGCTCTAATGAGAACAGCAGAAGACGACGAGTTTCGACCTCCTTCATCTTTGGCATCTGGCAACCTCCTCCTTTGTCTCACTCCACCGCCGTAGCTCACATTTATACCATCTCCCTCTGTCTTCTCTCTTTGTCTATCACATAAAAAGCAATGGTTGATATGGTTGATATAGCATAGTGTTACCTCCTATACACTTCACAATCTTTTTCTATAACCTATTTTGAATTAAACGTCTGGTAGGCATTTCACTTGAGAAATGCACTGCTGTTAAGGAAGTGCTAGTAGTAGAAGAACTAGTAGTTTTAATTAGAATTGATTGCTTCTGAATCTGATGAGCATTGACGGCAAAATGAACATGGAATCTCCATACGAAGGCTCAAACTTCATCAACAGAAACAAGACAAAGGTATTAGCAGTGCTGGTGTGTGTAATGTGAACTGGGCTACTCACACTACTACCAGCTATTTACTGTAGGATAAATTATGGAGGTACTGAATCAGTGAGATTTATGACCTGTCTGCTTTGTGGTTTGGTGGTGGTGTGAGTTATGGGTCATGGTTTCATGTTGGTTATTGACCGTACTGACCGATAGCTCATAGGAGGAATGAGGGGGTAGAAGGGGTTGAGTCATGGTGGTATGATGTGCCTGTGTGTGGGGGGTGTATTGATTTGCCATCATACAAGTAATCCTAACTCTGTGTATGCAAATTAGTAATTATTATTTTGTCTGGTTTCTACCCTGGAATACAGATCTAGTCAAAACTATGGTATATATTTATGTTAGTATGTTTTATCAAATCACTTATTGTAGCATCGTGGGTAGAGAAGCTGGCTTGTGACCACAGCGCTGCAGTTACCGAGTCCGTTACTTGTGAAATCTAGGCCGGGAAAGTGGATTAGCTAAACAACAACAACTCCTGGGGCTTCTGTGTGATATTTACAACTGTCGCCATGGTGCCAGACATAAATAGCATTTATGCTCCAAAGAAAAAGATTGGTTGGTCCTGCCAGGTTAAGCAAAAAAAACATAAAATGTTCAGATACATCTCTTGCAAACCATATTAATCAAATATTCACGATGCAATCAGCGATTAAAATATTGAGGTTGATGTTCTGACAGCCTTTGTGCAAAACTCAGAAAGGCACATTTCCAAATTTCACCATGCAACTGGTATCTGGGGCGCAAATCCAAACAATATTGTTGGTATTGACCCAAGCACTGTCTGTGACACTGTCTAAACTGGGTGGCTGCCCCCCACATAACAAACAGCCTTCTACTGATAAAATGCTGGATGCTTTGTAAGGGACATACGCATACAGTCCTGATAGATTTAAATACTCTATTTCCCGAATTTAAACAAAAACACCCTGTAGTAAATGCATTGCATTTTGATATGTTTTATCATATTGTTTATAAGGCTTTACGATGCCAATTCACTGCTAAACACTGATATTTCTTACAGCTATGGGCTAATAATTTAATAATGAAAAAAACCCTGATGTGAAAGAATATGTATGCAAATTGCTAACAACACATCTTGCTGCGTAGCAAACAAATAAGCAAAACCTACAGTATATGTGTAAGGAAGAACAGAAACAGTATAGCAACAAGCTACATTAATAATAATTTAACTTTAAAAGAACAGACAGTTTCAGCAGTATTCACCAATGACTTTTGCATAATCTGAATCTGATGACCAATGGCTCAGTATCTAACATATACAGTATAGAAATATGCATACACCTTCATGCATTTACAGCCATGTATGCAAAATTCAATATGTGTGGCCCAGACTCAACTAATTTGTGGTGATAATGTGCACTTTGACAAGACAGTAATTATTCCCTTTGTGAATTATGACTTATGCACGATAATGTGTCATATAAACATGATTTATGAGCCACATTTCAGTAGAATCTAATAAAGTTTTAAATGAAAAATGTGTTCTCTGCGAGTATTACACACGTGCTATGCTAATGGAGTGTTAAATATCTGTCTTTATTCATGATTTTCGAGGCGCAAGCTCTGTAACGAGACAGATGGTGGATGGGTGTAGAGAGTTTGACTCACTCCAATACAACAGTGATCAGAAGTCAAACATAATTACCATACAGCATCATAACAGCAGCACTGTCATTACTCAGTTTGTGTTTGCATGTCTAAATCACAATTTAGACTTTTAGACTGAATGAGGACACATAAACGGGTATTTAACTGGTAGCAATACATAATGTATGAATGCTCCAGTAGTTTGAGTGGTCCATATGATAACCGTGACAAACAATCTCAGCTGGTGTTTGATTTCAGTAAGACCACGGTGACAATCACAGCTCAACCTTAAACATTATAGTTATTTGTGATTGGGTGGCGCTGTCTGAGAAGGATGCAGTGAAAAGGCAATAGGTGATCTGTAGGTGGATGCAAGTCCAAGAGTGAGAGAAGAAGACACACTACACATTACTTTGCTCCGCTGCTGTAACAGCAGTGAACCTGTAAAAACTGAAAATCAAACAAGGTCTCTGAAAATGCATCACATCACTGATGCAACACAAGCCACTAATGGAGTCTACTCAGGGTCATTCAGTGCTAAGTGAAGACTATGGATAACCACCAATCCAGATGCTTTCATCTCATGCCGCAAGTGTCGGCCTTAAAAACAGTGGGAGGGGTGCTCTTGTCTATAGAAAGGAAAGAGGAGCAGACATAACCCTTATGTAGACACATCTATGGTGAACAATTAAGGTGGACAGAACAGTGAGAATACACAGTTTTTGTTAAGTACAACGACCAATTCACAAAAGGTGCCCCCCCTCACCCTGACTCGTCTTGGTCTGAGATGTTTTATTGAGAGCCAGTAACAGGAACCTTGCTCCTCTTTTGAGTCTGCTCTTTGCTTGGCTGCAGACTACAGTGCACCAAGTGACCTGGCACTTAGACCACAAGGATGACACTATGTGCTCCGACAGTGTGTGGGGCTGGATGTGTTCTATACATGTTAAAACATTTTGACAGTTTGAGGATGTGTTTGTCTGCATTTGTGTGTTGCACAAAAGTGTGTAAGTGTATGTGTGTGTGTGGTGTCTGCCTTAGCGCCTGTCATGTCAGTGAGGAGGTGGCACTGTATTGTGCAATAAGAGCAGTCAGCCTGCAGGCAGGGCTGGCCATCTGGACACATGGTAAAAAGCCTAGCTCAGACATCAGCGTTTTTTCAATCTCTCTGTGTTATCAGATTGGTTTTCTTCTTTTTGGTTTCTTTCTACATATCAGTCAACAGTAATGCACTGTATTTTATCATTTTGTCTGTCTGTCTCCATCTGTCTGTATATTTCTCTCCCTCTAAATCTCTCTTACCATGTCTCTCTTAACGGCCTTCTCTCATGTCTTTTCTTCCCCTGCAGTTTGCTGTTTTGTGGTCCACAAGAGGTGCCATGAATTAGTCACATTCTGCTGCCCAGGGGCAGATAAGGGGCCCGACACAGACGTAAGTAACCAAAGCCCAGCTGTTGCCTCTCATGCGTTTGTCGGCGAGGAGGGGCCTTTCCTGTCATTATACTGAAGTGCATACAGTATGCCAATCCAGCCAACATGCAGTTGTGTCTACCAGGCCTGCCTCGTTTTTTTAACACTCTTGCTCTCTTTGAGAGCTGTAGAGTTGCCATGTATCCTTGATGTTCCTTGATGATCTTTGCTTTAATAGATCTCAAAAGAGGAGCTCTATTCTTTTATTCAAAAAAGATCACTAAAATGTTAACTTTTGTCGACTCATGATTGCATCCCGGCAGCAGCATTTAATTCATCCAGTGTTAATCTTTAAGTCAAGTCACAGTTTTCACATTTAAATATTCCACTTAGTGAGTCACTGTCCCTAACCCCTTAAGAACAGCAACAGCAACTGCAATAAAAGTAATATATTTACTCTGAATTCTGAATTCAGCAGGACTGAGTTCACAGAAAAGCTGCTTGGCAGATTACTGTGCCATTAGCAATGACCTGCTCTGACCCAAATACAGATGGGAAATGTAGGAGTGGTGGCCACAGCCAATACACATACATCTGTCTTGGCCAGCGATACACACAGTACTAACAGCTGGTTGCTTGCACCTGTCTGAATTATTGATAAAAAAAAGAATTTAGGTAGAATTGTAATAGTAGTCCAGGTGTACTAATTACACTGTGTATATGCTAATTTTGAATTAGTTTAGCTTCTTGATATGATTTAATAAATGGAAAATTGTCAATGAAGCTCTACGGTTCATACAGTCATATATTTTGTACATTAGTTTTCTGCTGGGTAATTTAATCAACTAGAAAAGTGGGATTTAGGATTATTGTAGTTTTCTGTTACAAACAAACGCAATAAAAAGTATTTCATTGGACCGTCGACATACTTTGAGATGCTGAATAAATTTCAGCTTTTGTATGACACATTCAGTGAGGTCTTCCATTCGCCCCTTCAGCGGCTTCTATTACTGGCTTTGTGCTATCAGCCACTGCTTACCTGCTTGCTAAGTGTGAAACTCCATTTACATAAGAAACAATAAAAAAGAAATGCAATAGGATGGGTGCTGGATCAAATCAATATCATTAAAACATGAGTGTGCAGAGCTATTTGTTTCAAAACTCCATTTACATGCCTGCTTGCCTGCCGGGCATGCATAGCCCCTCAGCGTTATAGCAGCATGGCATGGCCTCTGTAACTGGAGATATGTCAGTGTGTCATTCAAGATCATCAACCCAGACTCTTTAAATAGAGCCCGCCACGGATGACATGGACGCCGTAACATTAGAAAATGGTCTGAGCCGGGGATTCTCCATTTGAGCAGTCACTGGGGTTCAGAGTAGTGAGGGAACATCAGGTTTATCGCTAGCAGGACAGTCGACTTTAATGACCTTTGACATCTGTGTGTTGCATGAGCCCAGTTTCCCAAGTACATCTTTGTTTTTAATCAACTAGAAGCTCCTCATTTGTTCCTGTTTGATACATTAAAAATCTTTCTTATTTAAAAACTTAAATAAAAATTTTTAAAGTTTTAAAATTTCTGAACTCTCATAACCCTCCCTTAGTATACTTCCTTTTTTAGCCTGTTTAATGCTATTTGTCATTGCCACACTTAGATATAAGGATAATGTGTGTGTGTGAGTACATACTATATACTCATTTAATATATTAACAGTACTGTAATGTTTATGATTTATAACATGGGACGTTATGATGTTCTAGTATTTCCACATGTGATGTATCTCAGGTTGTAAGCAGAGATTAGTTTTATTCAGTCCACAAGGGGGCGTTTTAGTTTCATTGTTGTATTGAGACTGCAGAAGCAGCGAGGTAGTCAGAAAAAAAAAATGGCGGAATCAACAGAAACGTAAATGATTGTGACGGAGATTTATAAGTTCACCGAAGGGTCTAAAAGCTACTTTGCTGTGTCAGAGTTTCATTCCAGAACTTTACAAGTACGTCACACAAGAGAAACTAATAGAAGAAATCCAATCAGGCTAGAGCAGACTTCACTTAGAGCGCCAGGGTGTTAAATTATTCTCAGTCTTTTGTTCACGCTGGCACTCCGTGTGGTTATATGACATTATAACAATTAATGTGATCACATGACCACCACAAACCAAATCTCTTTTAAATATACGTTAGTACGTTATCTCTTGCCGTATTAGAATATTTGATGCGCCCTTTTTAATGTACATTTCTGTGCGCTAGCAGTACTGTTGCCATTGGCACCCACACATATTACATGGCTTGCTGCCTCCTGGGCGTGCAATCCAGAAAGGCAATAACTGCCATAGCCAGCAAATTTCCTGAAGTTCTGCAATATCTAGGCTACCTGCATTTTATGACTCATGTCCGTGTTTTATAACTCCCCTACCGTGAGAGTGTGCACAAAGATGCCAACAAGGCTCCCAGATCTTTTCAGTAGCAAACTCGTCATTAGTGACTAGCCTTGGTTTGACAGGACTAGATTACCATGACTACATTGTTCCTCACAGCCACAGCCTCAGGGTGTTGTTTCAAGGACAGGGTAGACTGCAGATATGCACATACTCACAGAGAATTGCTCTGCAGAGTGGTGCAGTTTTAGATTCAGTTCGAGTATCTTCTTTGAGGAGAGAACTAACACTTCAATTCATCTCCCAGTTTCACTGGCATTGGTCACTGTCTCTCTGGTCACAGGCTTGCTGCTCAAACCACTAGACTACTGCATGTCATGACAAATTTGACATTATTGTTGGAATTGTCATGTAAACTAGCAAGAAAATTACATATAAAATTATTTCTTGCAGAACTATGTTATCTGTTGTATTTCTTGATTTATTGATGAGCATGTCTCCACAGCGCTGTGTCAGCGCTGGAGTACCCAAAAGACACAGTGTAGTTGAATATAAAATTAAATTGCAGAAAATGCTCAAATGTTTGTCATTAGAAGTCTTGAGAATTAAATATGGCTCTTTTGTTGGTTTCTTCAGACCTTTCAACAATTGATCTATGAAAATAAAATTGCATGT
The DNA here is from genome assembly GCF_031162955.1 of Sander vitreus. Lineage (NCBI taxonomy): Eukaryota > Metazoa > Chordata > Actinopteri > Perciformes > Percidae > Sander > Sander vitreus. Next base: position 14,749,670 of record NC_135856.1, on the reverse strand, counting down.
GGAATCATGTTAGTTTAAAATGTGTCCCTAAAGTGATCATTTGTCAGAATCAGTATTGGTATAACTTGTAAGCACAATCCATGCTAGTGTCAATTAGTCTGATTAAAGCACTTACTTTAACAAATTGTTTTCGTTTGACTGCCAGGTGTAACGTTACCTGCAGGTCGAGTAAGTTCAGTGCTTTACAGGACAAGATCATAAATAATGCAAAAGTTTCCCGTTTCACTACAGGGGCTCAGCAGATGAAACTAAGAGGTTTGATGTGCTCGCTTTTGCATGGGTGTGTGGCTGCTGCATCATTGATGTCCACTTACCTAGTGCAGCACATATGACCAGAGGCAATCTGCAAGTCTTTGTGCACTGATTTCCCCTCTGAACACGCACGCACGCACGCACGCACGCACACACACACACACACACACACACACACACACACACACACACACCCCTTGCCCCTCAGGGCTGTTCAGTGCACAGATATCTGTGACAGAGTAACACAGTTATGCTGCAGCACAGTGCCCTTTCTGTCTCCTCTGCTTGGAAACAGACAGAACTGACCTGAGGGTGACATGGCAGCCTGGCAGAGCTCAAGCAGACACCCTGAAAATACACTTCGTCACAATATCAACCAGTAAAATGGTACAAAAACAGCCTCTAAATGACTCAGTTAAAGGGATGCAGTCATACAATATAGGCATGCCTTCAGTTAATCTTAGAGCAATCTAATTAGTAATATTAATGAGTAATGGCATAGGCAGCAGTGATCTAATATTTAAAAAGGCAAATCACACAGGAAGAGATGGTTTTGGCAGACTTCAGCAGGTTTGGGAACAATAGGTGTTCTGGTGACAAGGCTTGGGACCCACACCGTCTCATTACAAAAACTCTTCTTGGGAATTGAAAACAAGATTAAACTGGAGTGAAACTAAATAACATCATCTGTGCCACAGGCATCTTGGGTTGTCACAGCCAGTGGAGCCTTTCATCTGTATTTTTAGTCCATTTCCTTCTTCCAAGGGTGTTGGCCATTTCTATGAAACAGCCCTGTTCTGTCCCAGATGTTGTCTATAAACACCTTGTCATGCTGTTCACCATTCAGCCAGCCACTGATTCTAAAATAAATATTTTCAGACTCGCACCTCCTTTCTCTCTTTTTCTTCTTCTCTTGTTTTCTAGATACAACTTTTGTGTTTGTTTTTTAGCTTGACCCCCTAAAATAAAGCAATGCCTGTGCTGACCACTTTTTGCGAACTATGCAGCAGACAGTTAAAACTAGTTTTTCTAAATATATATGTAGATAATAATAATAATAATTATTATTATTATTGTTATTTTTAGAAGACCCAATGGGCTTTGTATCAGTTGTCCACATAAGTCAGCCGCCCACCCCTTACTGAGTCAAGTCCCTGCACATGCTTTTTGCACACGGCCCTATGGAAGCTTTGGCACAAGCACTGCTTCCAAGGAAACATGGTCACAAAGAAACCTGATACTCCATAAATCTGCTTAGTGCGCTGATTTTATTTTGTTGTGTGAGTGGTGACATGCTGTACAGAGCCCTGTCAGGGTACACTTTTCAGCATAATGAGATCATTGCAGACGCAAGACATACACATAAAATCACACTGTGAGAAGTGCCAGATAGGCATAGCTCTATACCTGGTAGCTAGAGGAGAGGAGACCCATAACAGCTACTCACGTCCTTCCACAGGGAAAGAACGAATGTACTCTACTCATATAGTATGTCTAATGAAGTTTGGTCTCTTTCACCAAGTTGTATTAATTGTCGTAGATGAGTGTTTAAAGCTCGCCATCTATAATATCTGCATAAACACCAGTTTCTCAGAGGAAGAAGGGGGAACATCCTTCCAAGTTAAAAAATGTGAGTCGGTGAGTCAGAGTTTAGAGAAGAAGTGGGAGGAGAGGGAAATAGAAAGAGATATCATTCCCAGATAACAAAGCAGTTAGGACAACATGAAACACTGCATAAATGTCAAGTCCTATCCAGTGATCTTAAGGCCTGTTTGCTCTAATGCACTGATGCACTCTCCTGATGATTACTGTAGATGCACTGAAACTAGGTCTGTTGGATGATGATTTTGTTTTGGCTCAGGGCTTCTTCTTTTATTAACAAACATGACTTTATGCTTTGATAAATGTTCAGTGTTTTTAACCAAGAAGACATGACAGATTGTGTCTACAACAATGTGGAGATCACTGATACATGAGAAATAATTTCCCCAGAATGGACATTTTCTTATATGCTTAGACAAAAGTGCAACATTTTTAATGATGTTGCTGATATACATTCCCTTAAAATGTTGACCATGCATCATAGTTTGTTGTCTATATGTGATACAACAGGGGCTCATAAACCTTCTCATCTCAGACCCTCAAGGAATTAAGTCTCCAGAGGGGACACAATCTAATATTAATAAATGTGTGGGTTTACAGAGGTATTCTCAAAACCTACTTTATACCCCCACTTGATGATACTGTATCAATAGATAATATCACACAAGTCACAATACAGATTGCTATTTAAGCTTCAAACCTTTGTCACTGAAAGAAGAGTCAGCCACAGGCAGATGGGAATAGATGTTGTATTGAGTTCCCATGCTCTCTGACAGACAAACATAAAAAACAAGTGAGCAGTTATTAATCTGTCTGGGAGTCGGACTATGGATCATAACAGATTTCTTGAATTCTGTCTCCATACAGATTAATGCACCATAGACACTGCATTAAAGGTTGTGTTATCGCTCTTTTGACACAGCATGATGTGCTTGTTTGATGCCTGTTTAAACCCTGTAACCCACTGCCTTTTATTTCAGACAAAAAAGGGTTTTAATTTTGCACATAAGTCTTGGCAGAGGACATGTGGGAATCAAAGTATAGTCAGTTCTTGTTGCTGTTGTTATAGAGCAGGTTGAATGTGTGACTGTGTTTGTGTGTTGCTAAAAAATAGTCATTGTTCAGAAGCTTCCCTAGATATGGGAAAAATAACAGTGATACATTTTTAGTGCCTTCATCTTCATCTGATTATGAGGACACTGCTGCTAAGACACGATTCATGTCAACAGCTTAATTCAGTTAGGTTTAGTTGATGAGAGTCACCTTTGAATACTGTGATTTGTATGATAGAAGTCACATTAATATAAGTCTCACATTGCCAGACCTTTCTTCACAGTGCTGCGGAGGAGGGTCTGGCTAGTCCACACAGCATTCCAGGATGGGAGAAAAACGTGCTCTGGTTTATTAACATTTCTTTAAACCAATCACAGTCGTCTTGGGTGGTGCTAAGCGCCGGATGGGGCCACGGTGCCGCTGCAAATCGACCGGAGTTTAGAATGCCAACACAAAGAAAGCATCCGAGGGACATCCGGCTGAAAATGAGGGATGTCCAATGGAGCAATCCCGTAAATTAATCGTCATCGATAAAGACTACATTAATATTAACATTGTGTGGGCATGTGAACACTCAAATGATATGAGCTATTGACATCTAGCCTCAAGCCTCTTAGATTCTTATCAGTGCATACAGTAAATGGCTTGAAGGTTACTCAGCAGTTAGAGGGATATGAGGGGAGCATCACGGCTGCACGTTTTGACAAAAGGGACATTTGTTAACCATCAAATAACTATAAAAACAGAAATATGAACATAGCTTTCTTTTGCTGTCTGTACACTGTAAATTAAACATATCAGGATCAATAATTTATTCATTATGAGAATATCAGAATATTCCAAACCAAACTCCCCAACAAAGCCAACCACGTTTCTTCCATATTTACCAGTATAGTAACCATAATATTTGATGTGATACTTCTTTAAAATATTAAATTATTGCTTCCATTAAGACGTTGACATACATCCTCAGCAGGGATGTAGCAAAGTTTACTGTCAACCCAGGCCCAGAGGATTTGTTATATATCCTCTTATATATTCTGGAAAGAAGAATAAAATGTATGCTCTGGACAAACAATTGTGTCAACCTTTGTTGCTCAAAAAATCTTTTCAAAATGTCAACTGATATTTGTCATTTAATGTGTCATGTCCAAAGAAAGTATCATATGTTGTGGCATCTGTTGCTGCTGAATAATTTTTGGTGAAATGTTTCCCATTGGAGAGGAAATAAATTGCTTTTTTTGGCAGCATGAAACCTCCTCAACAAAGTTTTTTGTGAGAAATTCTCATGTGTTGTCATCTGCTTGACCTTTCAACACTGACACAGTTACATACTGTGTACATGACACAGTATGTATAGATATATATACAGGTATAGATATACACACAAAAACAGAGAGCAGCGATTCAAAGCAAGTTTAAGACTTGTTAAGGCTATGTGTGCTCTCTTGGTTTAGCTCTGATTGATTACATGCCTGGTGAATTGAGAGGCTCTTTATTAAGTCTTAAATATGAACACACAAAAACAGATTTTGTCCAGGCTGGACAGAAATACCTAGGCAAAACAGAAAAGATAAGAGACTGTTAAAAGGTGAGAATTATTTGAATGAAGTAAACATTACATAACGTATATAACTTGTACAATGGTTCAAGGCTTTTAATTTTTAATTTGTTAAGGGCTCAAGTTTAGGGTTTGCGCCTTAAGCTTTGACAGTTTTATTGTAATTTGAACAACCAGGCATAGCACGTGCAGCTTTGTTCTCCCACTGATGTTTCCTTGACTGAAAGAACTCATTGCAGTTATTATTGCTATGTAGTTCTAGAAAATAGATTGGGCTTCTCAAGGCTAGGCGGTCACGTCCCTGTTTGTTTAGTATGATGGGAACCAGATTCGCACGCACACATGCACGCTAGCACGGGCCACACACACACACACACACACACACACACACACACACACACACACACACACACACACACACAACATAATGAACATGCACTTACAAATTTTGCATTCACACAAACACTCACAAACTTATAGTCAAACACAATTTAGTACCCAAAGTAAACACACACACACACACACACACACACACACACACACACACACACACACACACACACACACCCAACACACATTCCATCAGTCCCTCCGAGGTTAGTTTACAGCAATTATTTGGTAGCCAGTCTTGCTCCAACCATGCTAAGTATTACTAATGACCAGCACATGGGAGAGTTGGAACTGCTCTTGACCCTGAATCGACTCACAGTTTGTACAGGAAGGGAGTTTGTCCTCACCAGTGCCTGCCAGCACACTACAAAACCTATTCCTCTCCTTGACTCTTCCATTTCGGCCTTGAGTCTTAAAGCACTCACTGGTTAAGCATGTTTTAAGTTTTGTATTTATTTCTTCAGCTGTCTGTGATTTCCAGTATCTCAATATAATTCTGGCAGCAGAGGCTATCCCAACCATCAGAACGGAATATGTGCTTTTTGTCAGGGTTGCTGTTTCTGTTTTATCTCCCAGAAGGCATAGTCTTGGGGACATTGGCATGGTTACTCCTGCCCATGTCCCCAAGAATTCCAATATGTTATGCCAAAATGGTTTGACCATGGAGCATTCCCAAATGAGATGCAAAAAGGTGCCCATCTCTGTTTTACATTTCCAGCATGTGTTGGTACTTATTAGACCTATTTTGAAAAGCCTATTTGGCGTCCAGTAGTACCGGTGCAATATTTTATACTGAATAAATTTCCCCCTAGCTTCCTTGATATATTTACCATTATTAGCCATAATCTGTTTCCATGTACTCATGTCAATTGCACAATCAAGGTCTCTCTGCCAAAATAATCTCAAATTGTCACATATGCTACTAGTTAAATAAATTGAGCTTTTGTAAAATGTTGACGCCTTATGGTTAAACGGGTCTGATTTGCAAGTATTTCCAAAAGTCTCCTTTCTCTTCCAATTTGTACTTCTGGACTAAGTCAGTGAATGACTAATAAAAATACCAGCTTTATAAAGGTCACTAATAAACTCACTCACTGTATTTATTCCATTGTCTAGCCACTGTTTCCAAAACACTTTCTGTTTCCCTATTTGTACTTCTGGATTAAGCCAAAGCGAGGCATAATGCTGTTTGTAACATGAGAGTTTGTGCATTTTATGAACCTTTGCCCAGACCTCATACGAATGCTTAACAACTGGATTGACCTCCTTTTTCCCTTTGTCAGTCCAATATTGTGATATCACATTTATAGGGTGAAATGGGGTAGCAATAGCCTTTTCTGTCATGGCCCACTCTAAGCCTGACACCGTTCCTCTCCAATGGTTGGCCATTTCAAATGAGAGACTATACAGTCTAGAGATGTTCCGATACCGATAACAGTATTGGTATCGGCTCCGATACCGCCTAAAATGCTGGTATCGGTATCGGGAAGTACTGGAGTTTATGCACCGATCCGATACCACGTAATAAAGCCCTAAAGAAAATCTAAGTTAAAGTAGTTTATTTATGTTCTTTTTCCGTTATAACTGGCTGTCAAACTGGATAATAACAGAGTACAAGTTCTGGGACATTCATGTTTCACAAAGAGTTTAAACCTGAGTCAGACCGACAACAAAGATAGAAATCATATTACATCCATACAGGGATAGTAGAATACAGTTGTTAAAACATAATAAAATATATGACACACTGGTATCGGATCGGTACTCGGTATTGGCCGATACGCAAGTTCAGGTATTGGAATCGGTATTGGGAAGCAAAAAATGGTATCGGGCTATCTCTACAGTCTAACATCAGGCAGGCCAAGCCCTCCTTTATCTTTCGCCGCACACATTTTGCTCATCTGAAATCTGGGCTTCCTCCCTGCCCAGAGAAAGTCTCTAATGAGATTATCATATTGTTTAAAAATGTGATCAGATGTGTTAAGCTGCAACGATATGTAGTTGAATTGTGGAGCTATTACCATTTTAATAACATTAACTTTACCCCACAGGCTAAGCTTTAACTTTCCCTAGATTTGTTATGATTTTTTGAAGAAGTGGTTCAAAGTTCAGTGTTGTTATCTCGCTGAGATCTGAGCATAATTTGATGTCTAAATATATCATGCCTTTTGGAACCCATCTGAAATTGTATTGCGTTACTACTTGCGGATGACAGTGTTTAGATATCGGCATCGCTTCAGACTTCGTCCAGTTGATTTTATAACCTGAGAGCTTGGAGTATTTACCAATGGTGTTCATTAGTGAAGGTAAGGAATTTTGAGGGTCACTGGTCAGGAAGAGAATATCATCTGCATACATCATTATCTTATGCTCACTTCCACCGCTATCTACTCCTTTAATGCCAGTTTTCTCTTATGGCCACCACCAGAGGTTCCAGTGCAATTGTAAATAAAAGAGGCGAAAGGGGACAACCCTGCAGCATTCCTCTGGAAAGACTAAAGAATGACGAAGTTAATCCGTTTGTCATGACTGCAGCTTTGGGATTACGTAAAAAAAACCCACTCAACCCTGTTGAAGGCCTTCTCCGCATCCAATGAGATGGCGGCCACTGGTGCTTTACTGGAAGAGTGTGACCACATTAAATGTATAAGCCTTTGTAGATTGTCGGTAGAAGATCTACCCTTTATAAAGCCCACTTGGTCTGTGTGGATAATGTACGGTAAAACAGTTTCAAGCCTTAGGGCCAACACTTTGTCCAGTATTTTACTGTCAACATTAATGAGGCTAATTGGTCTGAAATTAGAAGGATCCGTATGATCTCTGCCTTTCTTAGGAATCAGCGAAATAAGCGCTTCATTAAGAGATGGTGGCAGTGTACCCATCTCAAAAGCCTCCTGAAATACCTTTGTCAATATTGGAGTAATTATATCTATATATTATTTATAGTATTCTACTGGGAACCCATTGGTTCCAGGTGATTTCCCTGTTTTCATAGCTCTAATGGCAATTTTCACCTCATCCTGAGTCACTGGTTTATCAAGAAAGTCTGCTTGCTCAGCAGATAAAGTTGGGGAGGTTCACATTTGTGAAAAAATCCAGCATTGCTGATTTGTTTGGGGTATTAGATGATCTATACAGAGGTCATGGAATTCCTTAAAGACATCATTCATTTCCTTAGCAGATGTCACAAGAGAGCCCCCCACTCTTATTGCTGGAATTATGTGAGCGACATTTTGTTCTTTGAGCTGTTTGGCTAAGAGTCTACCAGTTGTCTCCCCTGACTCGTAAAACGCTGTCTTAAGTCTAAACAAAGCATGTTCTGCTTTTTTTATTAAAAATGTCTTGAATTTGAAATTTACATTTGCAAATGTTTTTAAATAAGCTTTCAGAATAATGGTTGGCCAAATCTTTTTCCATGTCACGCAATTCTGCTTCCAATTTCTGAATTTTATCAATATGCTCTTTTTTCCTTTTGGAGGTATGTGCAATAAGTTTGCCTCTACTGTAGGCTTTAGATATCTCCCAAACCATTGCCACGCTGTCTGTGCTACCCATATTAATCTTGAAAAATGAGGATAGGTCCTCCTCAAGTCCATTAGTAAATACTTAATCTTGCAATAGAGACGTATTCATTCTCCATCTGCCCCATCTAAGATTATCTGAGTAAATATTTGCACAAAGTTCAACAGGTGCATGATCTGACAGAGAAATAGCATTAATATTACTATCAATAACAGCATTAATCAGGCTCTGAGAGGTTCTCTGTTGAGGTTCCTAAATATCTACTTTTGTCAAGAATCCCATTTTAGACCTGATTGACCTGAGATGTGATTCTTGAATGCATGCTATGTCAGCTTGTTTATGTTTGAGATATAAAAGTACTTTTTTCCTTTTCACAGGATTCCCACAACCATTAATGTTCCAGGATACTATTTTAACACAAACATTATTTGCCATTCATACCATAAAAATAAAATAAATAAAACCTTTTACCTTTTATGTACCAAAATAAGAACTATTTTTTTTCTTGCTTGAGAAGGAGCTATAATAAACCTGCCCAACCCAGTCTCTTTTAAAATGTTTAGCCTCCTCATCCATGAGATGTGATTCTTGAATGCATGCTATGTCAGCTTGTTTATGTTTGAGATATAAAAGTACTTTTTTCCTTTTCACAGGATTCCCACAACCATTAATGTTCCAGGATACTATTTTAACACAAACATTATTTGCCATTCATACCATAAAAATAAAATAAATAAAAAATATTTTAAGTATAGGGTATTTAAAAGGCTGACCCACTTTGTCTGTCCTTTCTGAAACAGTATTCAAAACTTTTGTATCATTGCTGAGCATATTTCAAATGTATTTTTTAAGTGAACATATATGACCAAACTGGTCAACATAAACATCCCTCTACAATAGATGAGAAAACACAAAAAATAAAAAATAAAGTCTCAAACAACTAGCTGGAGACTCATTTCACATTAAATCAGTCTGGAATTGAGGAAAAGCAAAAAACAAAATCTGCCTAGGTCCGTGGGTTGTCCGGCTCACCCACTAAGTCCCCAGAAAGCTAGCTACTTAATATCCACAGGGATGCACGAAAAGCTCCGCCGGAGGTGTGAGTTGAAAGTCTGTCGGACAGGGGCCTCTTCCAGACGTTCCCAATTTACCCGTTTGGGCTTACCAGGTCTGTTCAGAGTCTTCCCCCACCCCCTGACCCAACTCACCACCAGATGGTGATCGGTTGACAGCTCCGCCCCTCTCTTCACCCGAGTGTCCAAAACATACGGCCTCAGATCAGATGAAACGATTATAAAATTGATCATTGACCTTCGGCCTAGGGTGCTCTGGTACCAGGTACACTTATGAGCATCCCTATGTCGAACATCGTGTTTGTTAAAGACAATCCATGACTAGCACAGAAGTCCAACAACAGACAACCACTCTGGTTTAGATCAGGGAGGCCGTTCCTCCCAAACACGCCTCTCCATGTATCTCCATCATTTCCCATGTGCGCGTTGAAGTCCCCCAGCAGAACTATGGAGTCCCCCACTGGAGCCCCATATAGGACGCTATTCAAGGTCTCCAAGAAGGCCGAATACTCCGAACTCCTGTTTGGTGCATATGCACAAACAACAGCCAGAGTTTTCCCCCCCACAACCCGCAGGCGTAGGGAGGCGACCCTCTCGTCCACCGGGGTAAACTCCAACGTAGCGGCGCTCAGCCGGGGGCTTGTGAGTATCCCCACACCCGTCCGGCACCTCACACCCTGGGCAACTCCGGAGAAGAAAAGAGTTCAACCCCTATCCAGGAGTATGGTTCCAGAACCGAGACTGTGCGTAGAGGTAAGCCCCACCAAATCCAACTGGTAGCGCTCCACCTCCCGCACAAGTTCCGGCTCCTTTCCCCACAGAGAGGTGACATTCCACGTCACATTCCAGAGCCAGCCTCTGCCGCCCGGGTCTGGTCCATCGAGGCCCCTGACCTTCACCGCCACCCATGTGGCAGCGCACCCGACCCCAGCGGTTCCTCCCACAGGTGGTGGGCCCATGGGATGGAGAGAGAGGTGCCACGTAGCTTTTTCGGGCTCCGTGGCAAACCCGGCCACCAGGCGCTCGCTGACGGGCCCTCCATCTGGGCCTGGCTCCAGACGGGGGCCCCGGGCTTCCTCCGGGCAGGGTCACTCTATCTCTTCCTTGTTTATTCATAGGGTTTTTGAACCATTCTTTGTCTGGCCCCTCACCTGAGACCGCTTTGCCATGGGAGACCCTACCAGGAGCACAAAGCTCCAGACAACACAGCCCTCAGGTTCATAGGGACACACAAACCTCTCTACCACGATAAGGGGATGGTTCCCAGAGAGGTACAGTCATGTTTTCTTAAAGATCCTGTCAAACAGGCAGATGTGCTATAACTGCCCTGCATGTCACTGCAGACGAAAAAACTTGAAACAGAAGCCTGAGTGGAGTGAGAAGTCTAAACTTGACCTTGCATGTAACAGCGGGCCTTAAGCTGAACCAGCAGTAGGTCTGAAGCTCAACTCCAGAAATAGAATGATACAAGTTACAGCCTGCCTCTCTCCTACTTCTTCTGTATCTCAAGAGAATTAGATTGAGTTCTCTACTTGTGTTATTCATCGCAGGTGAACCTGCAATGCAGAGACAAGGAAAGACAAGCTGTTAATTGAGTACTTACCAAGCAAACTGTTGATTAGAAACTGGAAAGTGATCATCTTTCCAAAAGGTTGGCCGTTCACTTAAGCAGTGCTGAAGCCTGATTGTTGCTGGCATTTATTGTGCCAGCTTTGTACTGAAAATGTTTGCGGTAATTCAGTCTCTTACTTTAGTATAAACCAGTGAGAAAAGGTCAATTATCATTGACCCCATACCTCTGTGATGATTGCTTGATTTGTGATCAAACTGATTACTGTATAAATGTGTTCAATTATAACACAGTGTACTGAATCCAGTCTATTATTTTTGGCTATGATTCAGGACTTCCCTCCATTCATTTATTGTTGAAAGCATGATTTGAAGGAATACTGACTTACTAGCTGACCGAGTTGCCAAGTAGCCGAGTTGGCCTACTATATTTTCTACATTTATATTTATCAGATTAGGTTATACAGTAGATCCATGGTTATCCATGGAGTAACACTTGATCTGGGTCTATATAAAATATAAATATGAGAATCGTTCCTTCTTTCTATCCTCTCTTCAGGAAGATCTTTGCATACAAACTCCATTTCACACCAGGCACTACAATATGTTTGCTGAATTATTGGGCTTCCTGATGTTTTGCAGGGCTAAAGAACAAGCCTGAAGAAGTCAAAGTATTCCACAAGTCCGTAATCAAATCGCCAAGCGCATAAATACACACACAAACACAGGTGCAGGCACTAAATTGATTGCATGGACACAAGCTAACATTTATTGAGGTTTCTGCAATCCAAACAGGTCCAAAAGACCACAGAGAGCAGAGTTGAACAGCCAAGCCACTGCCCCTGTATATGCTGGCTCATTACAGTGAAAAAAGTCTCTGCCAAGACTTGGCTATTAGATACATTTTTGGAAGTTCTTTTAATAATTAAGCACCTGACAGATGGACAGCCTGCGTCTGATAAGGCAATTTATTCTGGCTTTTTTCAGTTTCTATCTCCATTTGTTTCTTTCTACTTGTTACCGTGATGGAGAAAAAGTTGGATAGTAGTAGGTAGTAAACAGTGCAGTCATCTTCCAGCCAATGTGGCAGCCGTGACAGACCCCCTTGTCCTCTCCTGACCTTGTGGATGTCACTCACAGCATTTGTGTGCGGCGATACTAATGAACCAGCGTCTGCAGTGGAACACATCTCTGCAGTGTCCATGTGTGTGGGTGCTCTATTATCAGTCAGGCATACATGGACTGTTTAATGAACAAGCTCCTGAACCAGTGAAGAGTTGAACAACTGACTTTACATATCCTCAAGCTTGTCCAAGAATATTACAGGAACAAAGCACCCAATCTCCATTATACCACTAGAACAGCACTGTGATAGATGGCATTCATTTATACAAAGTCAGTCAAAAAGGCAACTTGGGCCCTGACAACGTTTAAAAATGTCAGCCATTATCTCTTGCTCTGCTAGCAGACAGATGTGTTCACCGATACAACACGGCAAGGAAAACCCCCTGTGAGCTGTGGTGGCAACCTGCCCTCCCTCTCAGCACTCAGCAGCTTAGTGAAAGGCCAAGAGGAATCAGGGTGGTGATTTATATGCTAAAAATAGTAACCTTGCCTAGCCCAACACCTCATGTCTGGATAAATGATAGCTCAATTTTGTTCTCTTCCAAGCCTCTGCTCACTTAAATAGATAGATAGATAGATACTTTATTCATCCCGAGGGAAATGTTGGTTACACTAGATTGTAACCACAGCTTTTACTCCTATCTGTAGTCCAAGATGAAGATATTTACTAGAAAGTAGCCAGCAGCAAAGATGTGTTTGCACCTGTGTGTCTGGTGGAATAAAGGGATTGCTAGCTGCTGTTGATTGAGTCATTTCAGCCATTTTGTTACATGCCGCAAAACAATTTGATAAACATGCCTGTGTGTCCATTTTTTTCTAATACAATAGGGTTTGGTTGTAGGAGGGAAATGTGATTAATATGATGTAAAATATAATTAAAAGTTGACCATTTAATTGCAGTGGCAGAATTAGGTGACACAGACCGCCATGCTTTGTTCAACACATTGTCAGGGTGTCATTAGTACTATGTAAATTGGTTTTAACAATGACTCTTGAAAATGAGTACAATTGTAGTAAAAAAAAGTAGCTGTACATAGTAGGGAAATATTTAACACAGGTACAAGATACTGTTACTGAAAATCAACTCCCAAATCAAACAAAAATAGCTCATTTAAGAAAAAAAGCTTTTAAGTAATTGTTTTTAATTGCAATACACCAACCTGTAGCTGCAGCTATTGATTTAGGGGATAATCAAACAGGCACACATTTCCTCACCTTTTTCAAAACACCCATTTGGAGTAATTGAAAACCATCCTGCTGTGCCTTTCCACGCACGCACCCACCCACGCACGCATGCACGCACGCACGCATTAATCCCTGTTTCAAAAACTGATACAGGGAGGAGCCTCCTGTCACTTCTGTTTCAAATGTCACCTCCCAGTGAGGGCTGATGGGTAAAAGAGGGATGAGAGTATTAGGTGAGGTGTGCATAGAGAAAATAGAGGGGAATTTAGTGGCGGTCAGTGCTTGTCTGACGCTGGAAATTGTTCACCTTCAAACAGCACTGTAAAAACCTTTTTCTCAGTCCTGTAGGGAACAGATGGGTCAAATAGATAGGTAAATGAAGGAAATGACAGAGATAAAGTGACAATCAGTATGTCTCATTTCACACACACTCTCTCTGTGTGGCTGCAAATGTCACACCAGGCAGATCTCTTTTGACTCTGTGGGAGGCAGGTGGACTGTATTAGCTACCCAGCCTTTTTGATGACTGCTGCACTTCCATGCAATAAAATCCAAAAAATAGAACTGTCAGTATTGTTTTGATTCTGAATGAATGGTATACCATTCAGAGTAGAAGGGTTAACACAACAAGTCTTTGTCTTGTTGGTTCACAAGTGAAGTGAGAATAGCATTAGTTCAGAGACGAGAAGCAGTCTCAGTCCTTCACTCAGTGTGCATGCACTTAGTGTAAGTGTTTCTCTGCCTGGGAAAAGCCAATTTCTTGGTCATGTACATGCGTAACCAGGTTTCTAATTGGCTTTTCACATGTATAGTATGCAAGCAGTTTTGGCTAGTTTACTTTGGAAATGTAATAGATTACAAGTTACCCCATTTAAAAAGTAATAGTAGTGTAACTATTTTAATTACTTTATCAAAAGTAATGTAACATTACATGTAATTACTTTTTGATTACTTTTCTAAATTTCTAATGAATGTTAACTATTCTCAAATGTTTTAACCTGGTAGTGTTAACCTTACAGCAGTACTCAACACTGACTACTGTCAAACTCCTTTTAAAATCCTTGATCACATGAATTAAGATTATAATAATTTAATTTTGAAAAACAGCCACCACAAAGTCAGACTTCTGCACCTTTTTTTTAATATGAGATCATTCTGAGGTCATACATTTAAAATCGTAACAAAACAAAATAATCAAACAACAAAATATCAAGGCATATGCACCAAGCAAAATATGGTGCTAAAATATGTCTTCAGTACACATTAGAAGCCTAGTGTGTCACACGGAAGGTAGGCATGTCTTCCCTACTTTATTTAAAGTGCTCATATTATGCTTTTTGGCTTTCCCCCCCCCCGTTCCTTTATTGTGTTATTTATCTTTTTGATCATGTTATAGGTTTACAAAGTGAAAAAGCCCAAAGTCCACCCCAAAGGGACTTACCATCTCCAACAGAACACTGTTCACCAACTGCTCCAAACAGCTGTTGTAGTCCAGCCTATTTCCATGTCGAACACTTGTCACTTTGTAACACGTTATAATGCTCGCCTAGCTGCTAGCGTGGCACGCCCTCATACTCTGCAACTGACAAGCTAGCAGTCCTTACCTAGTTACTGTGCGACAGAAGTGAGATGCCACACTCGGTAGCTAAAAGAGAGAGCTCAACACATAGAGTGAAAAGAGGAGCTGCAGCAATGTGCAGTACGACAAAAATATTTTTGAAAATTAGACCACATAAACCTATTCTGGTACAACCTCTAAATAAAATTATGAACCTGAAAATGAGCATAATATGATCACTTTAATATGACTGCTTGCAGTTACTGTAAGCTAACTTAACTTGCATACCAGCAGATGTTGGACATTGCAACATGACATCATGACTCTGCGTAAACATACACGCCCACTTCCAAGTGAAGTGGCCAAGTCAAGTGGCGTGTTATCTGTACGCATTTGAAGAAGAAAGTGACGGTTGAGTTTAGGAAACACGGATTTTTGCCCTTTCATACAACTCGCTACGGCGTAAATTCACACGCATTCGCAAGGTAATGTAAGTCAATGGAGGACAAACGGTGTTGATAAACACGCTAAAAAGCGAGTATGCGTCTTGATAACACGCCAAAAATGGCATACGAATTGACGGGTCATACATACGCCGCTTCATGAGATCAGTCTGGACATTGACATTTTCAACGTCGATATCATTTTGACCACTGGCAAACTATCTTTGCATTGCACGGTTATGTTTGAACCCTTTCCAGATTTTTGTATGAAATGTTTTTTTCATATTTCCAGCACTGGAACGCGTTTTAATCCATAGCCATAGTGCCAACTCTCAGACAGCTTGAGGGGCAATTTAACTGTCAGAAGGGTTGCGCTGCAAATTTAAACAGGAGAACCATTCGAAAGCATAGAATGGCAGAATAGCATCAACGGCTGTGGCTAGAAATGGCAAAAAAAATACATTTTGCACATGAAAAACATGCAAAGCAACAAAATTAATGTTGGTCAACATATAGCCTAGCTATTTACAGAAAATATTCAGATGTAACCCCCAATGTAATCATGAACATTTTCATCGGTAACTGTTTACACATTTGATTACACATTTCTTCACAGTAACTAACGGATTACAGTTACCTTTATTTTGTAATTAAATTACATAACACCGTTACATGTAAGTAGTTACTCCACAACACTTTATGCAAGTGCATAGCAAAGACTTCAGACAGGGAAACTGTTAAGACAGCAGAGCGGCATGATGAAAGGAAATATCATTACACAGAGCTTTACGTCCTCATACTGTATTTAGAATAATTCCATGCAAAATCCAACTAAAGCTAAAACACCAAATAACCCCTAGAGGTCTGAACAAGTTGGTTTCCACAACTAACCAGTTGACTATTTGTAAAATTCAAACACATATTGGAAGGAGGCCATGTATTACTATAAAAGTTAAATAAGTAACAAATGCTTTCACAATAATTGCAGGGATAGATAAGAAATTGGGTTACTGATCTCCTGCATGTACCGTATATATACCGGTATACAGTAACCAGGTTACTACAGTGCAGATAAATGTGTTGCTGCGTAACCTGAGTTCTCAGAGTAACCTGGTTTATTGTGTGCGCGTAAACTTACATACTGTCTTTTCTTTGTCCTGCTGCAGCACCAAACACACATATAGTTTTGGCGCCCACTACGTGTACATTAGAGTGCGGATCGGGCCACATTTTTTTGTCCGAGCCCTGCCCGCGTCCGACAGAGCAGTAACCGACAACATGCAGTTGTTTATCAGCATACCTTGCCCTGTCCTGTCTGGAGTTTCACAACATTTATATTTCTTATCAGAATGACCTTAATATTTACTTGGCATTCTGAGATTAGATAGAGGTATTGATTGGGTTATTGTAATTGTACTATGGGCGGTGGGAGGGATCAAATGGAAAAGCAGAGAAGAGTTGACAACTTGGACTTGTATTTTACCATCAATGGCAATGTTAATTCCCTTAATGTTCTAATCAGGGGGTTATTTCAGAGAAGAGCACAGGTCTTCTTCTCTGTCTGCACCTCCAAAACATCCTCTATCTGGATTCAACAATGTACCACACATTTAGAGTTGCTGGGTTTACAACATGGCACACCTACCAGTCAAAAACAGATGTAGAATATTGTATTAATATTAGAACATATTCAACAATTTTGTGGGACTTTGCAGAATGCTGTTAGTTAGGTTTTCAAGTATTTCAGTTTTCAGAATGCATTATGCAAAGTCAGAAATCTTTTGGATTTTGTCAGCATGTTTGATGTTGTTCTGTCCTAAACGTGTTACACTGCATCAGTGTGTAGTAGCTTCATAGCCCATATGGTATTGCCATTTCCTGCCAAATACCTGTTAACTATGACTCTACGAATGAATGTGCTCTTTGTGTGCACATGGTATCTGTTGTTATAGAAACCACTCTTAAATAAGTAAATTCATGTAGATGTAGTACTAGTAGTGACCAGCTTTACAATTCATAGTGAAGAATGTGTCTAATGCTGTACAGTCTAACTGCCTAAATATTAAATGCATAATACAAACCAAGCACACTCTCAATATAGCCTGCAGGTGTTCATGTTAACACTGATTGACTAGATGCAAGGCACACGGCAAAAACGTAGTCAGGGTTACATTACTTTTCTTCTAAAAAGTGAAATTGAGTTAAATGCAGCACCAAGCTATCTGTCAACTACAGTTATATTTTTTAGTGTTTTTGTTTATTGGAATAAGTATAAATATACAATGTTCCTGTGTGCGTTGAAACCAAGGATGCTGCTGTTGTGTTGTATGCATAATAGTCTATATCCTTGATGTTCCACTTCTGGGATTGCTCCGGTCTAGCAGGAAATTCCGCCGGATGCATGTATTTTCGGCAATGTCTGTTTCCTTCCGCTTTCTTTGTGTTGGAATTTTAAACTCCGGTGGATTTATGAGGACTATGGTTGACTGCTCCTCAGATCTCTGCATGGTAAATTGAGACAGCTAGCTAGACTATCTGTTAAATCTGAGTTTTCTCGCACGACTATTTGCACAGCGGCTCTGTGCGAAGCTCAGCGCTGCCCATGACGATTGTGATTGGTTTCAAGAAATGCCAATAAACCAGAGCATGTTTTTCTCCCATCCCGGAATGCTATGTGGACTAGCCAGACCCTCCTCCGCGTGTGGATGGTCTGACAAAGAGAGACAACATGCATGTTGACTTTTTGGTTTTTCTTAAGTTTTCTTACGAAGTTGTAATTTCTATGACAGTGTTTAAAATGCAATCCTTTTTAAGTTATTAACCAGCAGACTTTATGATGTACTGTACTTAAAATCACCACACGATCCAGTATCCACAGGGTGAAAAAGTAGGATTTGTATATTCTATTACACAACAAGATGGCATTTTCATTATTTATCTCATCCTGACTTAAACAGTGTATGCAGGATGGAGGGTGACCCTAGTCTTTAACATCACCCTCCCCTCCTTCTGCTGGGAAGCCCCGACTTTACCCTGCCAAACTGTTCATTAACAGGGCCTGGTTGGCATCCTGTTGGCTAATTAAACTGGATTGGAGAGCCTGGCTGATTAGCCAACATCACTGTGCTGACCCCCGTGCTTCTGTTTTCATCACTATCTTCTGGTTGCTTCCAGTCTTTTGATCAGCCTTCTGCCCTGTGTCTGTTTTTGATCTGTGGCTTCCCATGCAAATCAGCCTGGGATAAGTGCAGGGCAAATTCTACAATAAATGTGGGGATTAGTCAAAGGTAAATTTGCTCTGAGGTTATTTAAAAATAATGTACAAACTGCTGAGTTTGTAGTGAATTTCCCATATGAGGATTTTTCATTGATCGCTTGGACAAATATGTCGTTCAATAGAAAGTTTGGGTTGGCTTTATCTTTGTTGATCTTGAACTAAGAAGAATTAGTGTCTACTACTGGACATTAGTAGTGTACTACTGGAAGTAGACTCATTTAGTTGTCAGGCCAAAATTAGTCCAGTAAACAAAATTGGTTAAGCTTAGTTTAGTTGACCATCTTTGTGTATTTGTCAGGAAGCTCAGTGGTGGAGACATGTGTTCTGCTACCACAAATTGAAGGAAAACATCTGTGTCTGTTTTTTTCCTTATTATCCTCATCGGTTTTCAACAATCATTGTTATCACTATTTGATGTGTATGGGGGGTGATTGATTACTCCCTATCTAACCAGTGACTGTATGTTTATTCTGTGTCGTTGTGTTCATGCTAATCAGAATTTACTAGAAATTTCCTTTCTTATTTTTCTGTTGTTCAGCTTTATACAGAGCTGTTTATACCAAATGGCTTAGTGTGAACATTTTCATCTGTAACTACATCATGTCTCTGTGTTTTTCTGAGAACCTCCCTGAATTGCTCCCTGTCTGTACATGTGACATCTGGGCAATCATATTGACTCTCGTATTACCAGAAGCCAAAGGGCAATCTCCTTGCTGCATCATCCAGTCAACATGTAACATCCCCTGGCTTTGTTTTGCTCTAATGGCCTTCTTGTGTTGAGCCTAGTGATTACCTTCATTATTGCTATTGGCATTACACTCTGCTTCCCCTGCTATTCTGGTAAGGCAGCACCACCCAGTCTGTCTTGAATTTCCCATTAAGACACAATTAGGCTGTAATATGGGGTAGAAGCCACAGGGGTAAACCCTGTCATCCCACAGCTTGCAGAAAATATGTGTTAATGGACAACCTAGTGTGCTCAGTGACGTGAAGTTGGGTACATTCATTTACCAGTTTAATTTTCTGCACATTACATCTTGCATTGTTGAACTAAATGACACTTTGCAAATCAGTCAGAGCTGACAGATGAATTCATTTTGAGAGGTTGGCTATGAGGAGAATCAGAAAATGATTCAGTTACTAGTATGATTAGTAATTGATTAATTTAAGTAATTTATGAAGTAAAACTACAAAACGTAGTATGTTGGAGTTTATTATGAATTGAGTATACTTGGGTTTAGCCACGCTAGCAGCATGGCTATAGGTATGGCAATGTTAGTCCACCGCTTTGGTCCAGACTGAAAAAGCTCCACAGCTGTTTGATGGATTGCCATGAAATGTTGTAAAGACATTCATGGTCGCCAGAGGAGGAAACCTAAAGACAACCTCTGACTTCTCCCTCTAGGGCCACCATGATGTTCATATTCTTTTTTAGTTTTTTTGGGTAAAATAACAATTGGATGGTTTCCATAAAGTCTGTACACACATACATTGTCTCCCTCAGGATAAATTGTAATAACTCATGGTTATCCTCTGCCTTTTCATCTAGTGCCATCATCAGGTCAACATTTTAATTTTTCCAATACTTGTTTATGACCAAATACCTGCAAAACTAATGGCATTCCCTTCAGTCTCAGCTGTACTTTTTGTGTAGTGCTAATTAGAAAATGTTAGCATGCTAATAACAACCCATTATACCTGCTTATCATCAGCAAGATAGCATTGTCATTGTGAGCATGTTTGAATGCTGACATTAACAGTTATGGTAGACTCTTAGTTTTGTTTGACTGTTGGTCAGCAAGAATAATCCACTAATTAAAGGTGCTGTAGGTAGGATTGTGAAGACCCAGGACTTAGCCAAAAAATTTGAACATCGACAACTTCTCAGTCCCTCCCCTCTTTCCGCTAAAGCCCAAAACGGTCTCCTAAGCCCCTCCCCCCACAAGGGAGAATGAATGCATGTGCATGAGCAGTGATTGACACGCAGTTAGGACCCCCCCAAAATGACCTGCTTCATGTAGTTCTACTGGAACATAGGGTCAGTTTCAGCAAATATGACAGAAAGTTAGTTTTATAAGTCTTACCTACTGCACCTTTAACAGTTATATATTTTAATCAATAATACAAATGACTGTAGACACGGCACAAACAGGAACTGAGCTTGAGACATCCACACTCTCATTCTTACAGACATACTATCATTTTGCCATTTCAGGAGAGTAAGTGTGAGTTTTCACGGTCTGTCGCAGTGATTGACCACTTTGTAGAGTCTGACAGGCACACACGTGTGAAGCTGCTGTCAAGGCTCAAGGAACTGGATGTTTTTTGTTGATTCACCAACATCACCTTGGTTTGCCTGTTATCATTCTGTCTTTTAGTTGTGAGTGTTTTCCGTTATCTGAGAACATTTAAAACATTTTTCTCCCATCAAAAGCTGATGTGACAGTTGGTAAAAATACATGATCCATCTGCAGCTGAATATGGCTCTTAGTCGTAATCGCTCATTCATCTAGATGTAGGGAACAATGTAAAGGGGGACGGTGGAGGGGGGGGGATAATCCTTCAGGATCAGCTGTGTGTGGGTGGATATGAGTAAGTGCAGCTGTGGCACAAGCCCTCTCTCTCTCTCTTTCTATTTCTCTACTGTCTATTTACCTGTCTCGTTTTCTTGTCTGTCCTTACTGACTGCTGGCCTGTGCGCAGCATGGTTGGGGCTGCGAATTTGACAACGTGCACTGTATGTGAATGTGAAGTTTGCTCTATGACCCACGGAAATGCTAATTTGACAAAATGGCTAAAAATATTTTGGCCATTGCAGCTTCAATTTTTAACATGATACAAGTTAAAATATTATTTGGACATTTATTCTGCACAGGGGTTACTAAGCCGCTATGGGCAGGGGCATTTTTCAGACCTGCTGTCAAAGCTAGATTCTGTTTTACACCCCAATTTAATTAATTCAAGTCAGTCATGGAACTCCATACCTGATTGCTCTGGATGTGGATAATTGTTCTGCAGATTGCCTTAGCTGTGAGGTGTTACTTGTTGATCTACTGTGTGTTTACTTCAAGTTGTCATATGTGATGGAGGAGTTTAAAGTCACTCAAGATGATGGACCACTCAGATAAGCCGACCATCAGCATCTAACTGCTCATGTCAGAAGACTTTAGCTTGGCATCAGAATAACTTGCTGTGAGCTTTTTAGAAATCACAGACTCATTCAGAAAAGTAAAGCAGAAAATGTCCACTGAGTTTGTGAAATATTTAGGTTACACTTTACTTGAAGGTATCTACATAAGAGTGACATGACACTGTCATGAACGTGTCATAAACATAAACAAGTCATAAACGTTTATGACATGACACTTCTTTTAGTAAGTGTCATTCGGTTTTTGTCATGACAAGTTATGGTTAGGGTTAGGGTTCATGTGTCATGACTGTGTCATGACAGTGTCATGTCACTCTTATGTAGATACCTTCAAGCGAAGTGTTACCAATATATATATATATTTTTTTTTTTTGTGGGATTTTCCGCCTTTAATTTTTGACCCGACAGCTAGGTGAGAAAGGGGAGAGAGAGGGAGAAGACTTGCAGGAAATCGTCACGGGTCGGACTCAAACCCTGGACCTCTGCGTCGAGGCATAAGCCTCTCAGTACATGTGCACATGCTCTACCCATCGATCCAACTCTGCCACACTCCAATATTTATTTTGTGTTATGAAGATAACACTCCATTTTAAGTCGCCCTCTTAGCATTTATATGCAGTATACAAACATTCAGTAAATGGTTTATAACATACTATAATGTAGTTGTATGGAGCTATGACATTTTTTGTGCTTATTAATGTACAGTATCAAAACTTATAATTTCTCCTATGAAGAAATATTTAGTAATTTTACTATATTGTCATTCATTATGTGTGTATACACAAGCCTCCAATTACAGTATGGGACAGTACAGGAGGAGTTATAGTTGTTGACAAATACATTACAACACTTACTGTACATCTCATCATAGTGTGTTCTAAACCATATTTTAATATTTGTGCACGTAATAGGTTTACAAAGTGAAAAAGCCCAAAGTTCACCCCAAAGGGAGTTACCATCTCCCACAGAAAACACTGTTCACAAACTGCTCGAAACAGCTCTATTGAAGTCCAGCCTTTAATTCCGTGACAAACGTGTGTCATTTTGCGTCACTTTGTAACACACGTTATAATGCCTGAGTGTGGCACACTCTCAAACCAAGCTAGTTAGAGCGGAGGCCCGAAGAGTTCAGATAGTTGTGTCGCCATGTCTAGGACACGCTGTATTCGTCAGTGCAAGGGGAAATCTCCTCTGTTTCATCTTCTAAAAGACAATGAATTGAAGAGTTAATGGTTAAAATTCATTTTTTACACTATTTCCCAGGACTACAACCCCAACCTTATGGTGTCTTCTGTTCATTTTACGGATGACTGTTTCCTGAACCAGCCACAGTTCAATTCAGGATTTTCGAAACGATTACTTCTGAAAGACGCCGCAGTTCCGACTTTGTCTGGCCAACCTGGAGATTCAGAGGAGCTGCAGCAATGTGCAGTATGACAAAAAATATGGTGTTTTTTGAAAATTAAACCATGTAAACCTATTCTGGTAGAACCTGAAAATGAGCCTAATATGAGCTCTTTAAAAGAAAGTGTTGCTACTCTTTCTGAAATGTTTGTAGGCATGCTACGACCTGATTTTATGATCCTTTAGCACTAAACGACTATAATTTATACAGATAGTTTGGGTTGTTGTTAATTGTGATGATTCAGTGATTACTTCATCAGTTCCATGGTCACTTTCTGTCACTTCCTGGTCGGTTTTCAGTTTTTACAGGCCACTACAAGCGGTGTCTTAAACCCATATTTGCACGGGACTAATATTACCTGTTGACCTCATGTGATTTTGAAATTCCCCCCCAACGTCTGGGTTTCATGCAGCACATTCGCACGGGATAAGGGAAGTCTGTATTTCACTCATATTTACTGACATTATCCCCCAGATATGATGTGAAGGCTCTGTCAAGACTTTAATTTATAATTGCCAAGGCAGCCAATACGACTCTGAATCACAGAGATGCCAATTCACGCAAGACTAATATTATTACATGACTTCTGTGCTTGGCGAAATATGGTAGGTCATTTGCGGTGGAATTTTTACTTGACAAGTTACAGACATGGCAGATTCCCATGTGATTAAGATCACAAACAACCTCAGCAATTATTTCAAATTACTAAAGGTCCCCAGTTAATACTTGTCCCGTTTGAATAGGGCTCAAGATGTTTTAATTCCTTCATGTCCAACAGAAAAAAAGCCATTGATTACTTACTTTTACTTTAACATTTGACTTTTATGTAAATCAGAATTTAATATAGGGCATTAAAATGAGGTATTTAAGTATGCCTACGACAGCTGGAATGTAAACATCTCTGTTTCAGATCAGGACTTACTGTCCCTGTCACGTACACCCGTGGACTGAAAGACAGACAAAGGAAGAATTTCTCTTTGTCCTATAAAGGTGTAAAGCCTCTGCTGACTGACAGGCAGGGAAATGGTAGATTGCAAGAAAGATCTGAGGATTAAGGCTCTGTTGCATTAGACCAGAGGCAAGTGGCAAACTGACTGAAATGGCAAACAGAAACATTGATTGCTGTGGCGCTTAACCATGTGATAGTGTCAACTCTCACTGAGATATATGCCATCCTGCTCCCCTTACTGGTGATGTATTTCTCCTGGGTCAAGCTCTTTTCATTCATTTCTCATTTGACATTCTCATTTGACACTGTATTTCTCTAGATACAGAAAGAAGTATCTCTCTTTCCTGGGAGAATGAAACTCCCTTGTTTCTAGAGAATACAAAGACTTTTCCTTTCAAATAGATGCAGTGAAAAAACAATAGACGTGCCTGAATAATGTTCTCAATGCAAATCCACTTCAGATAAGATCAGATTCCAACTCTGAAAAAGATTTACAGTATAGCACAATTTGAGAATGAGCAGGAAAGCACTTTGAACAAGCGCTTGGAAAAGTGGCAGTCCGCCAGTTTTCAGAGGAGAGTGCTTGATAGGCTACAGGTTGAGTGCACACGATGAATGAATGTATGCATGTGACAGGGACCCTACACTGTATAACATACAGGAGTGGCATTGTAATATATCCGTACTATACCACTTACCTTCAAGTGGCACATAAATACTGTATAATAACAGTGGCCGTTTGGGCCATACTTCTTGCATGGATGCTGGCCCAGCCAGTGGTGATGAGCACTTAATAAAAAGATAGGTTATGCATTTACTTTTTATTTTAACAAATGCAAACAAAACACTATAGATGGGTTGTTTTATTAGTGCTGTCCACATATACAAGTCCAGTTTACATAATAGCGTCAGTATACTGTGTATGTCAGCAAGTTTTCCAATTGTATCATTTTGGCAATGTTGGGATAATAACATATACGGCATATCTATACATATGTGGGGAAGGCTAATGGACTGACATGTACATCATTAATTGCATCCTCCTCCTTTAATGTCATTGATTGAATTTATCATGAAAAATTGAATTTGTTACCATGCATCATTATCCAAAATTAAAACTCTAAACCCTTTGCTCATACATTTGGGATTTGCTCAGCTCCAGTATAACCTGGAGATTTTAATTATGCAAGTTATCAAAACATTAAACATTAAATGGACTTAATATCACACGGTTAAGGGAGGATGCAATCATGTAGCTTAACTGTTGGTCCCAGTGTGAATCTGCTAGAAGAGGTTCCAGCTTGTTTTACATCCTGTAAAATGCTCACTTAAGCACCATTAAAACACAATAACACTCTGGAGGGATACAACTGAATGAATGCATTACATAACCACCTGCAACATGAACAACACTGAACAACAACATCACAACAATGAAGGGGTTTCCCTGGTTTTTGAACATCCCTGGTTTTTGAACATCCTTTTGATAAGAGACACAAATCTAGTTAGCAAAATAAATATGTGAACCTCAGTATGTTATACAAATTGTTTTTAATAACGTGAGAAACAAACTAGAAGGGCACTCGGAGAGTGCAGACCTCCGCCAAGGCCATGCCCCCCAGCGTTAAGGAACTTGTAAAATAATTGGTGTACAGTATTTGCCCTGTTATTCGGATCTGCTCCAGTATGCAATGAGTTATTCCTCGGTCCATGCTACACCCTTCCACTAAGTTTCATAAACATTGGGCCCGCTGACAAACAAACCGAACCAAAAACATTAGCTCCATGGCGGAGGTAAAAAGTGGAATTTGTCCTGCATGTAGTCTAACATAGCAGAAGCCAACAGTAAGTATTATCTTTACAAAGAGATGAACTGCAATACTAGGAGGCCAGTGATGAATGAAAAGCTCAGATTGCTTTGCCTATTCACATATATGTGCACAAACCATTTACTTGTGGCCAAAAGGACAACAATACATGAGCTAGGTGGCGTCTTTCTTATATGTACAACGCACACATTCTCATTTATTGCAGTTTATGACAGTTGCTATGGAGTAATGAAAATCAAGAAGCAGTGTCTTATTAAGTGTGATAATAACTGAGAATATTTAATAGCGTGTGTTTTTTTTCCACAACACTCTTCATTGGTTAAGTCTGCAATAATTCTTAGATGTATTGTGTGTACTTACATGAGTATAACTAACAATTAATTAATTATGTAATTGCAATAGTTAAATAAATGTATGTATTTTACTTTTTTGGTGCCTTTTGAATCAAATGCGAAGTCCATTGAGTACAAACAACTCCATTCTTATTCACTGATGTGGTCAATAAAGATGGAAAGACAACCCCCCAAAAAAATGGTTTAATAAAAAGCTGTTAGAGATTGATTGGCTAACACTTCAAGTTGTATAAGAAAAAATCAAGCAGTCAGTTGGCAATCAGCAATGAATTGTCTGCTGAGTGACTTTCATTTCTGTGACATACATTGGTGACCTGTGATGCAGTAGGTTGATTTCAACTTCTATTTTTCCTTCAATAACATGCGTGAGTGTCAGAGGATAAAGGATGGAGCCGGAGTTGGACAAAGCTTCTTTTTTTTTTTAAGGATAGATATTTTTTAAATTATGAAAAAAAAATGTTTTACAGAACATTTTATGTCCAGAGGTGTACCGAATTCTACCTGATTATCATTTCTTTCTTGCATACTACCTGCCATTTGATTCAATTAAATACTTTTTTATGTTCTTCCAAACAGTATGCTAGCTTTCAAAATGTAAAATGCATAAAATAACTCAAATGAACAATAATATATGTAAAGGTTACAATAATGCACTAGTTAAAAAAACTATTTTGTCTATATTTTTACAACAACTTCTGCAGAACAGAAAGTCAATCTGTCAAAACTCCTTTTAAAACCATATTTCTTAGTGGTGTCACCAGTAGGCCACAGACGATGTTCCAGTGTTGAGAAACAGTTTAAGGCGATTTAAATAATTGAAACCATTATTGCAGTTGGCTTTCCAACTTTGAATCAATACATCGTTAATAATCAGGTATTGTTCCTACCTCCTAGTGTCCAGTAGCATGTGCTCTTATAGCTATAACTAATTTACAGTTGGTAATTGGTTTGCCTTTTTAGTCATGCCATCTTTTCAGGCTTTCTCTGTGTTTTGATTGTTTCAGGATCCCAGAACAAAGCACAAGTTTAAGATCCATACCTATGGGAGCCCCACCTTCTGTGACCACTGTGGCTCTCTGCTGTATGGCCTCATCCACCAGGGCATGAAGTGCGAGTGTAAGTTCTTAATTTTTTTTTTTTTTTTTTTCTCACTTAGTGGTTAAGAGATTTAAAATTGAAACAATTTATAATATAACATTAGTTAGTGTCAACGTATAATTGTGTGTATCAAGTGGTGTAGGGCCTAAAGTTGATGCTCAAACACTAACAGAGGATGATTAATCCTGCACTGTTACAGGTCGATGAGGCATATTCATGGCATACATAGGAAAATAATGGTTTGCTATAAGTGGCTCTACACAGAGCCACTTCATCAGCATCAGTCTCCTGAAAAAAAACATATTGTTCCTCTTCACTGAAGATCATAGGCCCTTGTATTTCCCCTCCTCCTTGACTTTCACTCATTAAAATCTCACATAGTCTATTTTCAGTCTGCAGCTATGTTTCGTGTACCCTGAATAGGCCTGCTATCAAAAGCTTTACAGAGTCTTTATTAATGTCTTTCCCTCACTTTTATTCCCTTTAATTTTTTGTTAGTGGATTAGTCTGAGTGCCTTAATGAGCTCCTAAATACATTATCTTCCACCTGCTGCAGACCACCAGTTATGCCTAATGATTGCTTCAGGGTGTACATAAATAGAGATGTAGAGCAGCAAATTGTTTTGGAAGATCAATTGCACCTCTAATCACACCACAATATGATCACAGTGTAGTATTTATAAGCAATGGTTAGCCATGGGACTGTTACAGTGAGGCACAGACTCAGTAAATCGTTTTTTATTATTCACTTATTCACCTACTGACTTGGTGACATGATGATGTAATCCATTTAACTCTTCCCAATCCATGACAGGGTGGTTCAGCTGACTGACACACATGCCATGTATACATGACATCACATGGCTGAATCTGGGTCATAACCTTGTTATCTTCTCTTTCACACAGCTTTCCGAAAAACCCTCCTTTAATATTGTGCCAAATATTTATACATGGAATGAAATTGAAATATGTCCTTATATACAGTAGATAAAGAAAGTCTCAAGGACATTTTTTAAAGCAGCTTACTATATTTGGCATGCTCATTCACAATGGCATTCGTATTTCAGTCAATTCTAAGAAAGCCCTGAGCCATTCAGTTTGATTTGATTTGGATCAAGTACATGAAGCTAATCCTTCTGTAATGTCATGTATCTCCTCTCTCTGTCCCTCCAGCCTGCGATATGAATGTCCATAATCAGTGTGTCATGAACGTGCCCAGCATGTGTGGAACCGATCACACCGAAAGGAGGGGGCGTCTTTTCCTCAAGTGTGAGGTCACTGCCGATAAGCTGCAGGTCACAGGTAGGCCTCATAACCGCCCCTCTCTGAAGCACACACTGGATTTAATGGGCTGAAAACATGCCAGGTGTGATATACCTCAACTGGTTGATGTGTGTTTATGTCAGATGCCTAATGAATGTGTTTGTGTGTATATTTGTCACCACAGGCAGGCTGGGATGAGGGTGTAGGTGGTAGCAGACTCTGTTGTTCTATTTCGATTGTTAACCTGGATCAATTTCAACGCTTTGCCCTTTTTGGTGGATAAACCCCGACTGTCTAATTTCACACAGACATTCAGTCTTTATCCACTGCTGCCAGTACACCTGAACTGAACCTTGCTCATCATTAACTCTGCCTTAACTCTACTTGTAACGTGGTGAATCCAACTGCTAACCACATGGCTGGCCCTGTGACTAACAGCTATCAGTATGCTGCAGAGTCTTTTCCCTTTTGGGTGCTCAGATCGATAGAGCCTCTCCTGATAAACATTCTCCCGTAAGAAACAATTCACAGTTACGACACACTTGGAAGGCAATCCCAATCCAAATATGTAATCCTGCAGTGGTGTGTGGTCTGCTGCGTGGGCTTCGTGTTGTTACCCTTTTTAAACAGTCACGACTTTCTCTGTGTTGGCTGGAGTTTCTGATGTAACTGAAATGTCTTTGTAAGGCAAATTAAACACTTGATATATTAATTTAATATATTTTATCAGAATTACACAAAGATGAGATCTGAGGGCTCTGCTTATGAATGGGGTCGTGACTTTACAGTCATCTGTCTTACCATTATTCATTAGAAGGCTATTCTACATGATCATATCACTGGCTATGCCAGCTGTTTTAATTACTAATGCCTCCGGTTTCAAAGACACACCTGGTCTTTGCCTACTGAGCTCAGAAAAAGATGTAATGAGATACTATTAATAACATTTATTTAATGTAATGTAATCAATAGGGATGTAATATTTCAGAGTTTTTTTTTTTTTTTTTTTACATCCTTAAGAAATGTTCCTACAGCCATTTGTTATTTGTATTTTTTGTCTGAACAGCCAAAAAAGAGTAAGGCTATCATAATGTCATGTCTAATCAATACATTTATCTTTTGGATCATGATTCAAGTCTGTGACGCAGTGTGGTACATCGTCAGTTTCTATGAAACAAAATGTTTTATCATGAAAAAAGGTCAGCTGAGTTAATTGTAACTAAAGGTTTTTGGCCTAATAAGATATCCATGCAATTTATTTTTACCACTATCTGCTCCTCCCACACTTTACTGTTAATTAATGTTTTATCTATTTTATTTATCTATCTAATCATTTTCTATGTTTATTCATGATTTGCATGCCTTGACCGTTTTGACAAATACAAACAATGCATTTAGACAAGATGTAGGTTTAAGTATTTAAGTTTATAAATCACAAAATACAATAATCACAAACAGCTGCTGTGGTTAAGAGAGATTGGGATAATTTCATGCATAATCTGTCCAATGTAAATGTTGTGACATTCTGAGTCCTTGGCAAAAGGTAGCACCAAAATGAGCAATGTCTGTTTGATACTGCTGTGAGCACAGAGTTGTCACTTTTAAATGGGGTTCTAGGAACAGTGGTCCTTCAACATGGCTGCCGCAGGATGCTGCATCACTGGAGCAGCTTTGATATGAATAGTGATTGGTTGCGCTAGTTTATATTGAAATGAAGCAATGATGATGCCGCTACATACATCTAGCAGTGTGTACAGCTCTCTGTGCAGAAACACGAATAGATTTAAAATGAATAAAATGGCATAGAAATAGTTAATACTGATTCTTAGGTCTTTATATAAAATTAATTATGGAATATGCACGCTGCACATTGGCCAGACTATCTGTATGGTGTTGTCGCTTGAGTTTATTAGGGGAAACAGTGTAGTACAACAGTGTGTTTTTGTTTAGGAGCCCATTTTACCTTGTATTCCGAGGTATGCTGTAAATCCCCCAGCTGTAATGGTGCATTAGCACATCTGCTAGTACAATAGGGACTGGACTGAGCTGACACGTAATCATTTAAATAATCTGACTAACAGGGGTCAGTGCATGACAAGGCCCTGGCACTGAACTTCACTGATTTATTCAGTTATCAGATTATTACCAGCAGGAACAGAGTGAATATGGGTAGGGAAGCGGTGCAACACCTACACACCTAGCCCAAACATTAGGTAATAATAATTTGAGTAAGGAACAAAATCACTTGTCTCATTCATGGAAGTTCTGTGCTCATTATCTGACCACTAAAGCACTAAAGTTTACTCTTCGTATTTGCAATTAGAATTTTGCACACAGTTGAGCTGATTCTAATGCATTTCTGCATTCATTCTAATCAAACTTGCCTTTAGCCTCAACTAAAGTTTAAAACTTTTCCAGAGAATGTGTTACTTCTAGTTCCTGTAAATACTGTATATCATATAGATCTTACAGTAGTTTCTATATTTGTGTTGCCTTTAAAATTATGTTATGGCCAAGTGTTAAATAACCTAAACAGTGACAATAATTTAAAAACAGTTCAATTAAATACATTTTGAGTTTGTCACAAATATGTATTCAAGGTTTTGGGCTGACACCATGTATTTCTCCTTCTCCATCTGGTAGTACCTCTTAACATGCATTCGTCTATCACAGGCCAGTCATCTGCTGAAATAAATGTCCCGTAAAGTCTAAGTGGGACAAAAACATACTGTGGAGTACAACAAAACACTTGAATGGACAGGATTAAGTTTATACTAAATCATGCAAAGTACACTCCTATCAAAAACAACATTTTTCCTGCTCCTGCTTCCCTCCCACTTTTAATATTCAGTCTCATCTGCTCTCCAACAATATCCTGCTGGATAAGATGGCTACAGTATATTAACACTTCACACCTCTTCACAAAGGTTTGGACTGTATCGTCTTTAAAAACATTCCAGTCCAATATTGCTTTTATTTTTGATGAGCCATGCTCTGCCAGCTGTCAACTCATGATAATGATGTACAGTATGTGTGAAAAAGTATGCATATTTCACACTTGTATTTGCGCATGAATGTATATGTGTGTACACCATGGATGGGAAACTACCATTATCACCTGCAATATTGCAGACCATTGGCCCTCTGGTACATAGTAGCCTATTCCTGATGTGGACAAAACAGGCATGTTATCATTTACATACTGTATGTTCTTGTGCGTGCGTGCGTGCGTGCGTGCGTGCATGCGTGCGTGTATACAACTGCTGTCCCAGCACTACCAGCCCACTCAGGCCAGATTGTATCATAGATTACATTAGCTGCTGTAGCCGCCTTGCAGCTAGCTTGCCAAACACAATTGTATTCCATTAGTGAAGAGTGTAGCAGGGAAGAGGTGCAGTGGATGGCTGGGAGGATGATACTTTGCAACACTTTCAGATTATTATTCTACAAACACAAATGTCATACTTTTGTTAGGGTGTGTATGTGGTGATTTTGTATTTGTGCATTCATTTCATCCACAAAAAAAGCGTGTAGATAGACACCGGGGCTAATTTGGCTGTGGATGGTCAGTAAATACCTCCAGATTTTAGGCTGGCTGTTGTGAACCACAATGTCTTGTTTTCTTTGTATACATGTGTTGAACACAAATTAATTAATAATTAGTAAGTAAAGTAATTATTTTTTTAATGTGAAAAAAGTAATCAGTAATTTATTACGTCTTTCATGTCACTTGCCCTGATCAAAGGTGAAGAACCATGTTACAGAGCAATGTAACATGGTGCCTTAAGTAGAGAGGGACACACACACACACACACACACACACACACACACACACACACACACACACACACACACACACACACACACACACACACACACACACACACACACACACACACACTCAACTTTGAGCGAAGAATGACTCCAATTTCTTTTGCAATTCACCGATGACCAGAGCCAAAACAGGAGGTGACATGTCTGCCAGGGACAGCAGCTGTCCTTTAAACCCATGGCCCTACACATGAACTCCACCAGGCCAATAGACATACAGACTTCTGATGGCTAAATGAAATGAGTCACTCAGAAAGATTCTCTGTGCATTTTCCAGAAATTGTTGTGAGTGTGTTTTTGTCAGTTAGGGTAAAACGGAGATGGGAGGGGAGGTGCTGAAGGAGACAAAACAAGTTCTGTCTCTAAAGGACAGACATAGCCCACTAACCTTGTCCTACGCCTCTCATTCCTGCTGACACACAGCGCCTCTTTATCCATTGGTGCTGAGGAAACCACCCTCCTGTTTGTTTCAGCAATCCCATTGTTCATTGACTCGGTGCAAACCTCCAGAGAGCCCGCTTGGGAGAGGGCATTTCTGTAATTTCGGTTCATATTCTTTTATTCCTACTTATCTTCATTAATGTGTATGTATGTGTATATGTGTGCAGGCGTGTGCACAAACCCTTGCCGCATGAAGGTCCTTTGGGAGTGTGGGAGAAACAGTGGTAATAATTACATTTCCGTTTTGTTCCATCGTTGACTCACCCAGTTCTGGAGAAAAGCCTCATTTAACAAGCCCTCTGCTCTCACTTCACTCTGCTTTTAACCTTTTCATAAGATTTGTTTCCCTCTTGCCTCAATGTCCAAATGTCTCGATTGCTATTTGTTACACTAAAGCTGCTGTATGTGTCAATTTCTTTTATATGTAGGTGCAGTGTAGGTGTGTGGAGATCAGATTGGTGTTCAGAGTAGATATAGATGTAGGTGGATCAGGGAAGCTGGATTTTACTGTTGAACCTTCTGGAGATGTAACACAGTAAAATACCAAATCCACCCTAAACACTGTTAACAGCTTCTGGCTGATGCAGCTACCACCTTGCATTAGGAGTATATTTTACTGGCGCTTTCAATGTATTACTATAGATAACTGGCCAAATTTAGAAAGTGTAACATTAGAAACTAGATATATTAACAGTGCTGCTACTTTGAAAGAAAAGTTCTACTTTAGTGGTAACTTTTCTTTGTCTACAGACATCCATGAACGAGAGAATACCAGAATGCACTGCGACAACAACTTCATCTTCCTGATCTGGTCATAGGTTGCATGCAACATGTATCTTAAATGGTGCATGGCATCATTCTCTATTCACAATTACTTTTTTTATCTGGATAAACATTATATACAACAGTATACTCTAATTCATTTTGCTCTCTAGGTTGTTAAATGGCATTCTGGGAAATGTAGGATGAACTTAAAAAAACATTAGCACAATACATTGTAACACACATTAAGTGAGCTTAATCAGGCGTTACAACACATCCTGTGTATAGTATCCTGTGCAGCAACATCATAGTTGAATGTGTCTCCCTACCTTCAGCCCTTGTATCTCTTTTTACTCATCTCACTCTAACTACATCGCCTCATTCATTTTAAGGCTATTTTAGGGTGCTCTCTGTAGGCAGTGTCAAGTGTCAGATGTTAACCATTGCTCAATGGTGGAGTACATCCTCCTTCCTGAATCAATAAATTAGTGAAATGTCAATGTTTGCCCACTTTATCAGTAATTGTTCAAATTCTTGATCAATACAGTGTTTTATGTGCTTCACTTTGAGTCACTTTGTACCCTCTTTGTCACTTCCATGTTACTAGCAAGTTTCTCATTCATTCAGTCAATCATTCAAATAAAAATGATATCCTTTTTTTTACGGCTCCTTGAATCTATGGAGAGTTGGGGTTAGATCAAGGTTTGGATGCGGCCTGTTGGTTGCCAAATGAGAATCACTGCCCAGTGCTCTGAATGCCACCTTCTTACTGCCACTGCTTCCACTCTTCAGCCTTTTCTTAAAGTAATTTCCATTTCTTTGTAGTGTCTGATTCATCGTGCAAAAAAAGCCAACAGGTTCTTGCCAAGAGAAAATATAATTAAAATCCTTTTGCATTTTCCCAATGAATCAGAGTTAAGATGGAACAGCTGACATCACTTCTGTCTGTACCAATGCCAACACTTTTCCACTGCAGGGAGTTGGCCACTGCGACAGCAGTGTCCCCTGTCTAAATGTTCTGTAGTGAGCTCCTTAGCCATCTGACTGTGTGCTTGTAATGAAAAGATATAATCCATCAGAACTGTATTGTAATAATAATAAATATATATTATAATTAAAAAAAGCTGTAATAGCGTCGCATATACAGTACACACCAAAACTCATGTGCCCTCCATGTGTCATACTATAGGAATGCGGGTCACTCCACTTCCTGTACGCTAATGTAATATTTCATTATAAGGCTGTTCAAAATGCCATTTTTCAGTAGTAGTAGTGGGCTTTCAAAGGAGCACAGACAGAGTTACGCTGAGAGGTGCAAGTGATAGAGCAAGTCTGGTGGTTTAAGTTTTATAAACTGTGTTTACACAGGGAGGTGAAGAACAAACATGGCTGACCTCATTTTTAAGGTAGGGTGATCTGGTGTCAGCGGAAGACAAGGCTTTGTGTGTTTGTTTGTGAACTCTGACTGACTGCAATTTAAAGGCTTGATTATAGTATCACTATGCACCCTCAGAAAAAAAACATATCCACACACAGAAACATCTGTAACGTCTTGTACAGTGCAGGAACACAGATCCTAAAGGAAAACGTAAACCATTAAACATGGACTCCTCAAATATCAGACTACCTTGGATTGAATACACACACAAAAAAAATTGTGATGAAAAATGTCATGGTCTTCTTTCCAAACTTTTACATTGGAAGACCTGATGTCCTGCATTTTTGCAGCAACTTTGTCTTTTCATTTCTTGTAAAACCTTTTTCCCCTGAAAAAAATTGCAATTTGCTATTTGCAATCCAGTTTACATTCAAATATTTGATTGCTACCATCACTATACTAAAAAAACATGGACACATTTTCCTGTACCATACTGTATGTTGTGGACTGTTACATGCAGTAATGAACAGACTTTGAAACGTTTCTGAAAATGTGGAGGAAAAAACACTAGAGCCAGAAGTCATGTCATTGGTATTCCCAGTCTGTCGTTGCTGCCCTACCATGGCTCCCTCTCCTCAGTGAGTGCACACTGTGTTCTGTGTTCTTCACGACATTTTCACATATGCCTCTGCCTTTAATTGCTCCACTTTTTTTTGTCTAGCTTGGCGTTTTCTTTCTTTTTAGTTTTTTCTTTCATTCTTCATTGTTTTATTTTGCAAAACAAATACTGACCTTAATCAAAATGGAAAATGCAAACCGATTAGTAAGTCCCAGTTTGTTTTTCTACAATAAAACAAGCGCTACCCAGATTCAATTTTCAGCACTACTAGGCTATTTTTTTTGCAAGTGCAGCACTTAAGTAATTTCAGTCTGCATCATGATGAGCCTTGTAGATGGTGTGCAACAGTTCAATTATTGCGACAGTTTGTCCAGGGAAATGAGCAGAAGAATTTGTTTAACAGTCCAGATATGAGCAACATGTATTAGAGAGAGACATAGAAGCTCTTATCTTACATGTGACTGTTTGTTTTTTTCAACAGAAAGGAGTAAAACTTGATATAGTTTGCAGTAGATGCATGCGTATGATTACAGAGTGAAAATCATATGTGCTGATTAGCTGCCATAGGTTCAGAAAGCTAAGTAAAGCTTGGCTGTATCTGAAATTTGATTACACAAAGCTGATAAAATAATAAGCTGTCATAAAATGACATATCTAATGTTTAGTGGGCGCTTAGCTTGGCTCAGATTTTTTTCTTCCATTTTTTGGTTAGTTTTAGTCGGAGCATGGTTGGATAGAACGGAGGTCAAGTTGTTTTTTGTGGGTACTGTTTGAACTTGCACTGCTGTTTAAATGCGAGCCAAGATAGTTGTAAGGACTTGTATCCTAGCAACCATGTTATGGCCCCTACACACACACACACACACACACACACACACACACACACACACACACACACACACACACACACACACACACACACACACACACACACACACCCCTGCTTCCTTTGTCCTATAATGTTTGTGTGTGTGTCTTTGTGTGTGTCTTTTTGCATATGCATGTGTTTTTAAACTCACTTACACATAGGGCTGGGTGATATGGAGAAACATGGAGAAAAATCTGGTGAATTACATCACTTTACTGTAATGCAGCCTTTAAAACCAGGAAAAGACAACACTTATGCCATATTATGATATCCAAAATCTAAGACAATATCTAGTCTCCTATCACGATATGGATATAAAATTCATATATTGCCCAGCCCTATTTGTACACAGATAAATAGAATAATTGTACACTTAAATACCTATACTTACTAATTACAAAATCAGAGATAATTTGACCTTTAAGCAGGAATGGTCAGCACCAAAGATACCTTGTATTGTGAGGTTATGTCTCTGCAGTACAGCTGAAAGAAATTAGGATTACACACACATCTTGTTTGGTTTATGTGCCATACAGTTGTATAGAAGGAAAGGTTCTGCGCCAGCCAAGCTAAATTAGACGGTCTAGAATGCCGCCTACTGGTCATGACTGGAAATACAGTTGGCAGTAACAGAGATACTTAACTTAGTGGTCTCTTGTCTGTAGTCAATAAAGACACACATACATATTATGGTCAGAGGAAACTTCTACAAACAGCCCTTTGCAATCCACACCATCAGGGTGTACTGGCAGAGACATAGTTAAAAAAAGGACATCTTAGTTCTAGTTTTAGTATTTTCTTTGTATATATCTTTTATTGTATACATATTTGTATACCTTTTATATAGATATTATGACAGAAATGTCCAGTGTATCATCACGTTTATTCTGTATAATTGTCATAGTTTTTATTGTTTGACTTAACCTTTGTAATTACTGGAGATAAAGAGAGTCCACTCTTCTTGGACAGGATGATTAACTAAATATTAGCTATTTATTATTCAGACAAATTACATTACATCCAGCTTAACCACTGATTGTATTCCAGTGACTCATCACAAGCACAAGCCATTGAACAATGTCCCTTTGTATGTCTGTTTGTAGTACTGTAGTAATGAATGTCATTTGGGTACTGTGACTTTGCATACATACTGCCAGTGTATGCAATATTCAAAACATGCTCTTTACAATACAAGAGTTAAAAGTTGAAGGAGAAAGAATTGGAAACAGAAGTTACATAAAGTACATGATACATGGAAATATAACATATATACACATTATGTGTAGACATTCTATTCCATTTCACCTCTTTTGATGAAATGGAAAGAGTTGGGAATGAAGGAGAGGCATCAAGGTTCAATTTATATCTGAATATCTAAGAAGTCAGCAAAAAAAAAAGTGTGTCTTCCCCTCTCTGTTGTAGAGTGCATACATATACAGTAAGAATGCGCTCAAGTGCAAATAGAGTATACCGTGAGTCTTTATTTGGTGCCTGTAGACGGGCTTTACACTTATCTATTGGATTTCTGAGAAGGCAGAGGGTTGCAAGCTCCGGCTCGCTCAATACCTTCCCACACCTCAAGTTGCTTCTAAGATGCTGTCTGTCTCTCTTCTTCCTCTCAGATTTTGTGTGTGTGTGTGTCTTATAATACATCCATGGTGTGTACTCTACAGCAGCTTACCCCATCGCTCATCAAACTTCACACCTCGCTAACATTGCTCAACACCTGAATCCGCCACCATGTATGCTGATAACAAAAGCAAACAACGGCACTGTTGGCTTCTTAAATAACCATTTGGTTCTATTGGTGCAACTGCAACAATTCTTTTCATTTGCAGGAATAAAATGAAGCCACTTTCTCATGGAGGGTTTTACCAGTTGGTTTTGTGTCTCAATGTTGTTCCCTTTGGCCTTTGCAACAGTTGCTGTGTTAACTCAGTGGTGACAATCCCTCATTGATTTTGTTCATGTATCCCTCTTAATCCTATAAATACAGTATCTCATTCAGAGCATTCCAGCTAAAACATTGGGTTTAGCTGTTCTCTCATGCGGTCTTGAAAAAGTGGCTTAGTGCTGTCCTCTCCAGGTCAAAGGTCATTTAGCATCTCTGCTACTCTGTCCCTCTGTTGTAGTTTGACTGACAGGGCCACATGGAGAGGCTTCTGGGCTCTCCAGGGGCTGAGGTTGAGCCAAGCAAGGCAGGCAATCACACTGTCCCTCTGGGGGGGTGTTGTGTGTAGACAAACACAGTATGTGTGTGTAAATGTGTTTTATGTTTGAGTGTGGGCAAAGATGTGTGTGTGTGTACATGCATGTGTGTGTGCGCTGTACTGTAGCTCAGGCCTGGCAGTGCTCCAACGCTCAGGGCTAATGGAGTGCTAATGTCCCTGGTGTGCCCTTGTTTACTGAACAGCTAAATACAGGAGGATGAAAAGAGAGGCTTCGCCTACTTAAGCATGTCACAGCCTACAATTTTCGAATCACTGTTCTCATAAAAGTTCCTGCATTTGCTTCCTATATGGCTCAGCACCATAGGCAATCCTCAGAGGCTGTGACTTACCATTAAATCTCGAACACCTACAATTTATTCTATTGATGTTCACCTGTTGCTTAAAAGAAAGCATCATTTTTTTTCTTTGTGTGATAGTCATGGACAGGATATCGAGGCATAGTTGGGGTGGGGAGGGGTTGCAGTTCAGTGGGCTGGGGATCTCATCGCTGCTTTTTGCAGATGATGTGGTCCTGATGGCATCATTGGCCTGTGACCTTCAGCACTCACTGGATTGGTTCGCCGCCAAGTGTGAAGTGGCTGGGATGAGGATCAGTACCTCTAAATCTGAAGCCTTGGTTCTCAGCAGGAAACCGATGGAGTGCCTACTCCAGGTAGGGAATGAGTCCTAATGACAAGTGAAGGAGTTCAAGTACCTTGGCGTCTATTTCCCAAATGAGGGGACAATAGAGCAGGAGATTGATCGGAGAATCGGCGCAGCGGGGGTCGGGAATACATTCACATTATCGCACCGTTGTGACGAAAAGAGAGCTGAGCCAGAAGGCAAAGCTCTCGATCTACCGGTCAGTTTTCGTTCCTACTCTCACCTATGGTCATGAAGGCTGGGTCATGACCAAAAGAACAAGATCCAGGGTACAAGCGGCCAAAATGGGTTTCGTCAGAAGGGTGGCTGGCGTCTCCCTTAGAGATAGGGTGAGAAGCTCAGTTATCCGTGAGGAGCTTGGAGTAGAGCCGCTACCCCTTTGCGTCGAAAGGAGCAAGTTGAGGTGGTTCGGGCATCTCGTAAGGATGCCCCCTGGGCGCCTTTCTAGGGAGGTGTTCCAGGCACGTCCAGCTGTGAGGAGGCCTCGGGGAAGACCCAGGACTAGGTGGAGGGATTATATCTCCAAACTGGCCAGGGAACGCCTCAGAATCCCCCAGTCAGAGCTGGTTAATGTGGCTCGGGAAAGGGAAGTTTGGAGTCCCCTGCTGGAGCTGCTGCCCTGTGACCCGACCCTGGATAAGCGGATGAAGATGGATGGATGAATGGATCTGTTTTTTTTCCTGACTTACATGATTTGTATTGTAGAGAAAACACAGAATATGAATGAAGAGTGTTCATTTAGCTATTGAAACTAGGCTAATTTAATCCATCTGGTATTAGTGTGGTGACTAGCAGTGCAGTAGGTTTTTGAGGTGTGCTGAATATGGGAAAAAGTAGAACCAGTGTGCGTCACCTCATTTAGAGAGACCGAGTGGTGCAAATGAAAACAATGCTTTTACAGAGTCACGTATACTGTTCATACATTTATGTAGTTATTCTGTGTCTTTATAGCCACATTAATAATTTCTCCCTATTCTTTATTTCCCCATCAGTGGGTGAAGGCAAAAACATGATCCCCATGGACCCCAATGGCCTGTCTGACCCGTATGTCAAGCTCAAGCTCATACCAGACCCCAAAAATGAGACCAAGCAGAAGACCAAAACCATCCGTTCCAACCTCAACCCGAAATGGAACGAGTCCTTTAATTTGTGAGTAAATGACCTGTCACCTCTGTCCTACTAAAGGCTACACTACACCTTTTGTTTACAATGGGACATACATGTACTGAATATTGGGAATGTCAGCAGTACATTAAAACAACTGAATCAGCTGTTTATACTGATACATCTTCTAATGCCGATATTAATAATACCAATGATTTCTATACTTCTATCACTACTTATGCTGGAGCTACTGCCGTTACTACTGTACAAAAACTATCCCAATACATCATGACTTCTTCACCCAACCTTTCATCAGGGTGGTGGCTGAAGTTGTTTCCGTTTTTTTTTTAATATACAGTCCATCGAGCAGTCAGTTTTTTTCTAAATGTGTTTGACAAAATACATTATTTTCTGCCATTGGATACAGACATTTATGAGACAATTGTGCTAAACATATAATACTGTATTACAACCAACTTTTCAAAAAATTCTTTACCAAATGCAGTATTTCATCGTAACCTTTCAATCGGTTGATAGACTGAAACTTACACTGGTCTGCACCTTGCTGTCTGTTCTTACAGTTTGAATCTACTAGTGCTAACACTACTTCAAAAGTAATAATTACACGTAACAACAATTTTTTTACTTTTTAAGTAATGTATCATTCTAATAGTACTAACTAGTGCTGTCACAACAAGATTACTACTGCTATTACTATTACTACAAATTATAACATATAACCACAAAGTAAAATCATATGACATATTTGGTTTTAAATTGTGAAATGTAATTGTAATGAAAAACTTGACATAAACACCATGTGTACCATCTCTGTGTTATATAGCAAGCTGAAGCCTACAGATAAGGACCGCAGGCTGTCAGTGGAGGTGTGGGACTGGGACCGGACCACTAGGAATGACTTCATGGGGGCCCTTTCCTTCGGTGTATCAGAGCTCATTAAGGCTCCAGTCTGTGGCTGGTAACACTCACTTCCATGTTGTTATTCACCCTCATGTATTGTTTGAAATGACACAGTGTGGTAGTTTTCAGTTTGAAGTCCAGCAGCTACAGTATAAAACTCACTCGCACTTACCTGCTATTAAATATTGAACACTTAAAGGCTTCATAACAGTTTGATTATTAAATGCTTCTCTAGCATCATTTATAATTATTTTTAATGCAGCTCAGCCAGTTAACACTGATGGTTTATTGAATGATATAACAATAATATAATATACTACTGTACAGTATAACTTTGGTGGTGCTGCCTATATGCACTAACAGTCAAATTAGTCATAAGCTCTATGAGACAGCATAAGAAACAAAAGTATCAACAGTTTAGCATTGACAGTGTATGAAGATGACCTCCTTTGCAGCTTACATTGCAGGTTTCCAGTAACACCGTCTGATGCACACAGTAGACTAAGTTTGGGACTTTGCTGTGGGCAATTACTTCAATAACTTGTTCTGTACTGATTGATGGCCACCTGGAGCCTTAGCAACAGTCTGTTTGTCCCAGAGAAGCAAGAGATTTTCATTTTTCACTTTTTTAATTGACAGTTGAGTTTGTGTCTGCTTCGATATGTGTGTCTTGAATTGTAAGGTGTCAAATACCCCAGAGGCAAAGAGACTGTTTGTGTACCATCAACTATATCCAGGCCCAGTAGGTCAAAATCGGTGGAAGAGTAGAATAGTAGAGTAGAAGAAGGGAAGGTAGACAAATTAAACTTAAATTTGGTTTCTTATCTCACAATGTTTTTTTGTATGAATCCATACTCATTCTCCCTGTCTTTCTTCCTGCATTTTCCCGTCTCTCTTTTTTTAAGGTATAAGTTATTGTGCCAAGAGGAGGGGGAGTACTACAATGTTCCCATCTCAGAGGAGGATGATGGGAATGAGGAACTCAGGCAGAAATTCGAGGTGAGGTTTGTTCTGAAATAACCACCATTGCCATCTGATCTGTCTGTCTGTTTGTTGTCTTGAATTATTGACTTAAAGGTGCAATATGTAATACTGACAGCTAGTGTTTAAAATAGTTACTGCAGTACAAATTCAAAATACTGGAGGGAGTCGTCTCCCCCGCCCCCTCCTCCACAGACTCGAAGTTGACGGAGGTTGCCAGGCTGAGACCACAGCATCCATAGTCTCACTTTGCCAGACCCTCCTTCAAAGCGCCCTGAAGGAGCATCCACAACAATGTTGCTAGACGCTTGTCTCACATAGCCAGACATTACTTCACAGCACAACGGAGTAGCTAACGTTAGATTCTGGCTATATTGACAGTCATAGAAGCCTGTGCTCTCACGGAGCTCTGTACCCAACTGACAGACACTTTTCGGCTTAGAATTACGGTAGGAGCAGGGTTCAAAATGAACTTTTTCGTCCACCAGCCGAATGGCTATTCAATGTTCAAATTTCACCAGCCACTCAATGGAGTACCATTGTTTTTTTGGCTGGTGAGTGTAGCAAATCTACCAGCCACTTGCATATTTTACCAGCATTTGGCTAGTAGATGGTGCTAATTTGGAACCCTGGGTAGGAGCCGCTAAAAACACAACAACCTTGCAAACAAACACACTGTAAACTCACGGTCCTCTCTTACCAATTTACAGCCCCCCTCTCTTGGCTTAAAATAACTCACCGTTGTTGGCTACGGCTGCTGAACAGGCTACACGTTGTAAACAGCCGTGGCCCGCTTGCCTGGTCCTCCGGTAACGTTAGTGTTAGCGGCGTTAGCCAGGACCAGTCGGGATCACTTTACTGGCTGTTTCTCAATTTGTTTTTGCGGGTAACCAACTCGGGTACTCTAGCGGTATAATTCAATGTGAGTACACAAATGTTGAAATTACATAAAATGCCCGTCCCTTGTAGCCGTGATAAATTAGCCTAAAGCTAATGCTTACTTGTTCAGGGGGAAATTAGCCAACTCTGTGTCCTTTTGGCAGGGCTTAAGTATTCCGGCACCGTGAGGCCATGAGAAAAAACAAAAAACAAACTTGCATGCAGTTTAATATTTTCGAGTCAATTGATTTCACCTACCAATCACATGAGAGGAACGCAGCTCTAACTAAGGCAGGGCTTAAAGTACTCGGGCCTGGTGCCGGATTTCTGGCGTATGACTATTTTAGAAAAATAACTAAATTAAAAAGTCCACATGGGATTTGTTTTCGATGCCTTGGGTTTAACCAATCATCGAACTTCCACCTACCAATGAAACGAGTTCTAGCCAATCAGATGCAAACGAAAAGCGTGTGCGGTGTGGTCTCCGTGGTAACGCGACTAAAAAGAATGGAGTCAAAGTTTATCGAACGTGGAGCATGTAGATACAGCTTTAGTTGAGAAAAGAGTTAAAAACAAATGGCGTTGGGCATGAATAGAGGACAAGAGGTAAAGGGTGGAGACGGGAAGTCGTTTAGCACTTGGTGCCTCAAATTGAGGCAGCCGGGTCCTTGCTTCTGCAGCGCATGTTGAAGGAAGATACTGTACGGCAGCAGCGGTAGGAAAGTGCTTGCTAGTCACAAAGCTTCGGTCCGTGCACTCTGTCATACGAGTACGTTACCGGCTTCTTCACTGACCGACCGTGTTTGTGATACAAACAATCCGTGTGTGCA
The DNA here is from genome assembly GCF_031162955.1 of Sander vitreus. NCBI lineage: Eukaryota > Metazoa > Chordata > Actinopteri > Perciformes > Percidae > Sander > Sander vitreus. The sequence goes on along the minus strand of NC_135856.1, from coordinate 14,705,528 downwards.
CATTCATAGCGGAACACGATTTGTCATTAACGATGGCCACTGTGTAAAAGCTATCTGAAGCCCAAACTGCCTTGACAAAGCTGTCTGTTTGGAATCAGCATGGCAGTTATTTAAACATAACGGCCTTGTCCCAGAGTTTAGACGTCTAGCTACAGTATATGAAAAGCTAAACAATGCAACGTTTTTAATAAATGTACATGAAGCAACTAATGTCAACAGGGACAAAATGATGAATGTACAAATTCGCTTTTTTGACAATGACCTGGCCAAAGTAACAACACAACATCTACAACGTTTTGTTTTCACAATGATTCATTGTAGGATTATGATTATGACTTGTGTAATGTAAGAAGGACTTTAACTATTTTGCCAGTCAAATTAACTTTAATGAGTGCATATTGAAACATTACATCTAGTATTTACCCAGGGTTTGTTACGTCTCTGGTCACGCAACTGTTAGAAACATGCCGTTTTTTTTTTAGTTCGGGTAGAATCTATCTCCGTTGATCCCGTTCGTTTGTTTGCTGCTTTCATGGCTGTACTAACGTTACAGCTGTAGCCCGCTGGCTTTACGTTTTTACAGGTAACGTTATATCTGGCAACCCGGCCTGGCTGTCAAACTGGGCAGTTGATAACAACGCACGGGCCCAAACATAAACAGAAATACCATCACGGAACGGAAATTTCAAAAGGAGAAAATACTGGCATTAGCATTGTTGTCAGAAAAGATAGTATTTCAACTTAGCATGTTTCCTTAATATCTGATAACGCATAGGGGCATTTTTTGGATTTATTACAGTAAATACATATTACATTTTGGACCTTAATGTCTTATCTAGAGTCTGTACAACATTACCACTAATAGTGTATCCGCGATTGGCTATCAATAAGACTCTTCTGGTGGTCTTTATATCTATATCAGCAAACCAGAGTCATTGTTGATTATGATGATGATGATGTGGTAATTCTATATTTGACACAGCCCTGTCTCGCTGTGTGACTAAGCCGACCTATCATTCTCAGCTGTTAAAGTCTGACAACATCTTTCCTGAGTCACTCTATAGCCTTGTTAATCCCATCCAGATAACCTTTTCTTTAATTTACTATAAATTGATAAGTATTAGTGTGTCCAGCCATTCTAAGCTCTAAAAAAAATGATATTGAATGGTCACATATCCGTAGCCGCTGCAGCTTTCAAAGACCTCCTCAGCTCATAGTCTCTTTGTAATTGAAGAATTCACTTTAACATTTAACATGTGAGTTGTGTGTTCGTCACCAATTGTTAGCATTTTGTTCCTCCATCAGAGAGATTGAAGCCTGGAGTTGAACCAAAGCAGCCCACCAACAGCCTTTGATGTGTCTTGTTTTCCTGGACAGCTGTCTTTTAATCTACGAAGCCATTTTCTCTAAAAAAAAGACTTGGTTATTTGATGCAAGGCCCAAGATGTTTTGATACCACATCTTGTTTTGAAATTGTTTTTCACGAGTTTGTATCATTAGTTAGTTATATTGAAAACATGAAATTCAATTGGTCTTTTTATTTTTTTATTTTTTTTACCCTTTTCCAATTGATAGTATTACAAGCTGTTTTTCAACCTCATCAGGAGTGAAACAGAGTGATGCTTTGTCCCCCCCACACTATTTGCGATTTACGTGAACAATTTGGCAAAGGAAATGAAAGCTTTAACTGTGGGCTAAGATGTGGAATTTAAATGATAAGTATTCTTCTGTACGCGGATAGCATAGTTTTACTGTCACAATCTAAAGACAACATGCAGCAGATGCTCTTCTATATTGACGAGTTGTGTAATAAATGGAGACTGTTTATTAATAGGAAACGGAAATAATTAATTTTAGAAAACCCTCAACTGCCTCTTCGAGTTTAAAAGTGTATCACACAGGCTGAACTATGCAGACTCACTAAAATATCTTGGTTTCTATATTGATGAACATACGAATCTTAGAATAGGTGTAAAGGTTCATTAGTAAAAGCAAGAATCTGAATGATATGAGTTTCCAAACAAATTCTAAACTGTTTCAAGTTTGTGTGTACTTGATTATACCGCGGGGGTACGAGGCCTTAGACATATCTCTGTGTGAATTAGTGCAAAACAGTGGCATAAGATATTTTCTGGGTGTGCACAAATATGCACCAAAATTGACCATAGTCGGAGACACGGGATGGCAATCATGTGAGGCTCGTCGGAAGATACGCATAGCTCAGTTATGGAATAGTTTACTCCATATGGATGCAAATAGGTTGACGAGGCAAATATTTCTCAGCGATAAACACATTCTTGGTTCTTGGTCTAAAGATATATGCACATTGTTTTGCAACTATGGGTTTGGTGAGTCGTTTTTTTAATAATAAAAAGCTCAATATTGGTTTGTTTAAAGAATTTGTGTTTGGTAAAGACAAAGAGCAGTGGGCTGACGATATTTGGACTAAGACAACTAAGCTAATAATAACCTTTATGATAATAAAACCTAAATATGGCACTGACAATTATGCTGTATATAATTTGATCTCTATGTGCTCAGTTGAGATCTGGTATTTTACCTTTGACTATTGAAACTGGACGATTTGTTAATATCGAAGAAGAAAGGCGGATCTGTCTGATGTGATGTTTAAATGATATAGAAAATGAGCTCCATTTTGTTTTCTACTGTTCTTTTAATTTTTAATGATTTGTTTTATTAAGACAAAAACAGATATTGATGTTGTAAATATGGATGATGCTCAAAGACTGACACGGCTGTTTGCATGTGAAATGTATAAAATAGCCAGTTATCTTGAGAAAGCCTGAGAGAAGAGAAAAAAAGATCTTTACCGAGATGATGTGTAGATATTTGTTTGTATGTACTGTTTTTTTAAATTTTATTTTCATTTGCTTTTGTTTTCTGTTTTTCATGTATTTCGCCAGATGATTTCTAATTGTGAGACTGGAATATATCTATTAAATAGTGGGACTTGTAATCCCATGTGGGATGTGCCAAATGCTTGGCATGACACAGAAATAAAACTAACTAACTAACTAACTAACTGTCAAATTAAAGATTGAATTTTCCAAAAAACTGTCAGTGTGCAAAAGAATTATTCTCCTTGGATATACTGAACATTTTTTTAGACTTTGTTATGAATTTAATCTGGCCTTCATTTGACAACAAACTAGCTCTCACTGCTCTGTAAGCAGTGTAGTTGCTCTATTTTAAAGACTTAGACTCAGATTGTAGTTGTTTAGTAATTTGTGAGGTTTTAACAAGACTTAATTTAGACATTTCTTTCATTTAAAGAATGAAATTATGTAAAATAGTTTGTTATAATCATTGCCCAATGATCAATTCTTCTCTTCCCATTGATGTAAAGTTGTTCTTAATTAGACACTGCTCAATGAGGATCCAACATGATTTACAGAAAAATATTTTCTCAATCAAGCAGTAATGAAGTTCAATGATGGTGATACTCACCATCTTAATACCTTTCCAATAATAAAGTAAAAAGTGAATTTTATGAACAGTATCAGAGTATCTAAAATCAAATCATAAGTAAATCATAAACCTTCCCTTCTCAAATTCTACCCACACACACATACACACACTCACACATGTACTATACTGTACTGTACAAGATCCTTTTCAGCGGAGGCCACTGATGAGACACTGTTGCCTTTTCCTTCATCCAATTTCCTACACCGATGTGTCTGGCCTGCTGAGTATAGCAGCTCTCTTTCTGGTCCTCTGATTGTCTGTCTCTCAGTGGGTGCCAAGGTCTCTGGAAGAGGCTTTTTAAAGTTATTTTTCATGACATTTCTGCCACACATATTGAAGAGTTGTGGGTAACAGGAGAAAGAAGGGAAAGGCTGAATGTTAGAAAGGTCACAGACATGGTTGATGTTGAAACCAGTACTTCCAAGATCCAATTTGGCACCACTGACACTGTACTTGTAATATTTTACAGAATTATATGGATTTTATTTCAGCAATGGCTCCCTCAGCTTTGCGTCGGCTGATCAACACCCCTTAGCTGTGATATAATCACAATATACCACGGCTTGTCGTGAGCTATTACTTTTATAAAACGGTCATCAGGAATGACAAGAATGTCTGACAGCAGTCAAAATATTCTAAATATAGTATACACTTAAAGGGATACTTGTGCAGATGAATGGCTTCCCTCCGTGGCACCAGCTATCAGTTTTTTGTTTTTTGTGATACTTATTGTGCAAAAAAATTAGACGTCATAGTCTTGGTATTATATTTACTGTATGTGTATGTGATTTTCTATTATTATATCACAGCTATAAACCAATCAGATTGTTTGTTTGATTTGAGCAACCCGTTTAATAATTATTTATACATGATAACAAATCTTCAAATGTCTTCAATTAAACCTTTTTGTTGTTACATAAGCACAAGACATTTCCATTGCTGTACCTGTCGAGTTAATTTGCAAAACAGGAGCTGTCAGTTACGAGAGTTGGGGACATTTGTTTTCCTCTTAATAACACAGAATGAAAAAGAAGCCAGTGATGACATGGCTACGGTCATTTTGGATCTTCAAGTTTATGTTACAGAGAATGAAGACGAAGAGAAAACAGGTGAAGAATAGGAGTGTTGATCGAGGTCAGAAAAAGAGTCTGACCTATCACTTGTCTGCAATTGGTTGTCGTGGTAATAGGTCCGCAAGACCTTCAGTACATATGTTCTCCAAAATGGGATGCATGATGGGACCATGCATCATGGTCACGGTGTTCAACAGCTGCTCCTTCACCCTGCTCACACACAAGCTTGTACTTACTGTACATTCTCTCAGTAGAATTTTTGTTTATACAGCATGCTCCCTCTGATTCTCTTGAACTCAACAACTTTCTTTTTAACCTTCAAATAATTGCCACCATGACAATACTGTTATATATATATATATATATATATATACCTCCTCTGTGCGTCAGACTGTTCTGGCCTCCCCGTCATCCATTAATTCCTGATAATGGACGTCTTGTCAGGCATTAACCCTGAAGTATACCTTTTAAAGGTAGTGTTTTTTAAGTTTTTTAGTCTCCAGATCTTAATATGTTTTATCCACTTGATTTATTGTTATCTTTTTTGGGACTCTATGGCCTCGAGAATATACCAAGTTCTCCTCTCCTCTCCTCTGATCTCTTTTATTCTCCTCTCCTCACCTCCCTTCTTCTCGTGGTGACACGTTTCTTCACCTCTCCTCATGTCTGATCATTTGTATGTGGTTCCAAGCTACTGCAAATAGATCCAATTTACTAACATTTTGTTCTGGGTGTGGGTTGGGTTTTTCTGTAAAAGAAATTAAGACAAATACAATTAAAAAGCAAACTATATTGCTCCAATATATCAATGCTTGTACTGTACAAGCCTAATAGACATTGAGTCGCTGTGCCTTTTTTGTGCGTTCTCTGTCTTCCCTGCTTCTTATTCCTTAGAGTTTGTCAGAGGATTGTTAGTAAATCCTGACACTGTACTGCTCAAAGCAGTGACACTGCTCACATTTCACACTTTCTGGAATTATGGACTACAGATGACCACTAGATGTCAGCATTGAAGTGGCGTACATAGCCAGACCTGTAGTCAGAACAATGAGCAACTGTTTTTACCTGTGGCCCTGTGTGTTATTCACTATGCCTTTATCAGAATGCTTGCGATTTCTTTCCCACCCACGAATTGTCACCTTGTTTCTTCGTCAACCTTGAAGATTTGATTACCACACAACCATAAAATTGTCCTGATTCTCACTCGCATTTGTAATTTAGTTTTTACTGACTCTTCTTACAATTTTCTCGGTGGAGTGCAGACAGGGTTTTTACTTCATCAAGTAAGGGCGATCAATTAAATGATCACTCAGTTATGGTACGTTTGAGTTTTAAATTGATGTGTTTGTTATTTCTCTGTTTCTGCCACAAGCATCTAAAATAATCTTTCAGTTAAGGATTGATGCAGTAGATACAGAGTTTTCTCTTTTGATGCATGTTTCTGCATTGGAATATTCTTTTATGAGGCCAGGGATTGCTGTGGCACAAAAAAACTGAAACAGAGGCCTGCCAATACTGAATGAAAGTTACTTATACAGTCCCTCCAGGATTTCGCGGCCTTTTTTTGATTGTTGCGGCCCAAAATGCCTGATTCCGCGGGAGCTTTTGTAAAAACATTGCGATAAAAGTTGCGATGTCTTTTGTATGTTTGTTGCAATAAAGTTGCGGGAGACAGTGAAAGTTTTTTTTTTGTATATCCATCCATCCATCTTCATCCGCTTATCCGGGGTCGGGTCGCGGGGGTAGCAGCTCCAGCAGGGGACCCCAAACTTCCCTTTCCCGGGCCACATTAACCAGCTCCGACTGGGGGATCCCGAGGCGTTCCCAGGCCAGGTTAGAGATATAATCCCTCCACCTAGTCCTGGGTCTCCCCCGAGGCCTCCTCCCAGCTGGACGTGCCTGGAACACCTCCCTAGGGAGGCGCCCAGGGGGCATCCTTACCAGATGTCCGAACCACCTCAACTGGCTCCTTTCGACGCAAAGGAGCAGCGGATCTACTCCGAGCTCCTCACGGATAACTGAGCTTCTCACCCTATCTCTAAGGGAGACGCCAGCTACCCTCCTGAGGAAACCCATTTCGGCCGCTTGTACCCTGGATCTTGTTCTTTCGGTCATGACCCAGCCTTCATGACCATAGGTGAGGGTAGGAACAAAAACTGACTGTAGATTGAGAGCTTTGCCTTCTGGCTCAGCTCTCTTTTCGTCACAACGGTGCGATAAATTGAATGTAATACCGCACCTGCTGTGCTGATTCTCCGACCAATCTCCCGCTCCATTGTCCCCTCACTCGCGAACAAGACCCCAAGGTACTTGAACTTCTTCACTTGGGGTAAGGACTCATTCCCTACCTGGAGAAGGCACTCCATCGGTTTCCTGCTGAGAACCATGGCCTCCGATTTAGAGGTGCTGATCCTCATCCCAGCCGCTTCACGCTTGGCTGCGAACCGATCCAGTGAGTGCTGAAGGTCACAGGCCGATGATGCCATCAGGACCACATCATCTGCAAAAAGCAGCGATGAGATCCCCAGCCCACTGAACTGCAACCCCTCTCCACCCCGACTACGCCTCGATATCCTGTCCATAAATACCACAAACAGGATTGGTGACAAAGCGCAGCCCTGGCGGAGGCCAACTCTCACCTGAAACGAGTCCGACTTACTGCCGAGAACCCGGACACAGCTCTCGCTTTGGTCGTACAGAGATTGGATGGCCCTGAGAAGGGACCTTCTCACCCCGTACTCCCGCAGCACCTCCCACAGTATCTCCCGGGGCACCCGGTCATACGCCTTCTCCAGAGCCACAAAACACATGTAGACTGGTTGGGCATACTCCCAGGCTCCCTCCAGGATCCTTGCGAGAGTAAAGATCTGGTCCGTTGTTCCACGACCAGGACGGAATCCGCATTGTTCCTCTTCAACCTGAGATTCGACTCATCGACCGAACCCTCCTTTCCAGCACCTTGAGTAGACTTTACCGGGGAGGCTGAGAAGTGTGATACCCTGTAATTGGCACACACCCTCTGGTCCCCCCTTTTTAAAAAGGGGGAACCACCACCCCGGTCTGCCACTCCTTAGGCACCGTCCCAGACTTCCACGCAATGTTGAAGAGGCGTGTCAACCAAGACAACCCCTCCACACCCAAAGCTTTAAGCATTTCTGGACGGATCTCATCAATTCCTGGGGCTTTGCCACTGTGGAGTTGTTTAACTACCTCAGCAACCTCCACCAGGGAAATTGATGCCAATCCCCCTCATCCTCCAGCTCTGCCTCTACCATAGAGGGCGATTAGTCGGATTTAGGAGTTCTCAAAGTGCTCCTTCCACCGCCCTATTACCTCCTCAGTTGAGGTCAACAGCGTCCCATCCTTACTGTACACAGCTTGGATGGTTCCCCGCTTCCCCCTCCTGAGGTGGCGAACGGTTTTCCAGAAGCACCTTGGTGCCGACCGAAAGTCCTTCTCCATGTCTTCTCCGAACTTCTCCCACACACGCTGCTTTGCCTCTTTCACGGCAGAGGCTGCAGCCCTTCGGGCCCTTCGGGTACCTTGCAACTGCCTCCGGAGTCGTCTGGGATAACATATCCCGGAAAGACTCCTTCTTCAGTCGGACGGCTTCCCTGACCACCGGTGTCCACCACGGTGTTCGTGGGTTACCGCCCCTTGAGGCACCTAAGACCCTAAGACCACAGCTCCTCACCGCAGCTTCAGCAATGGAAACTTTGAACATTGTCCACTCGGGTTCAATGCCCCCCAGCCTCCACAGGGATGCACGAAAAAGCTCCGCCGGAGGTGTGAGTTGAAAGTCTGTCGGACAGGGGCCTCCTCCAGACGTTCCCACTTTACCCGCACTACCCGTTTGGGCTTACCAGGTCTGTCCAGAGTCTTCCCCCCACCCCTGACCCAACTCACCACCAGATGGTGATCGGTTGACAGCTCCGCCCCTCTCTTCACCCGAGTGTCCAAAACATATGGCCTCAGATCAGATGAAACGATTATAAAATCGATCATTGACCTTTGGCCTAGGGTGCTCTGGGTACCAAGTACACTTATGAGCATCCCTATGTTTGAACATGGTGTTCGTTATAGACAATCCATGACTAGCACAGAAGTCCAACAACAAACAACCACTCTGGTTTAGATCAGGGAGGCCGTTCCTCCCAATCACGCCTCTCCATGTGTCTCCATCATTACCCACGTGCGCGTTGAAGTCCCCCCAGCAGAACTATGGAGTCCCCCGACTGGAGCCCCCATGCAGGACTCCACTCAAGGTCTCCAAGAAGGCCGAATACTCTGAACTCTTGTTTGGTGCATATGCACAAACAACAGTCAGAGTTTTCCCCCCCACAACCCGCAGGCGTAGGGAGGTGACCCTCTCGTCCCACCGGGTTAAACTCCAACGTAGCGGCGCTCAGCCGGGGGCTTGTGAGTATCCCCACACCCGCCCGGCGCCTCACACCCTGGGCAACTCCGGAGAAGAAAAGAGTCCAACCCCTATCCAGGAGTATGGTTCCAGAACCAAGACTGTGCGTAGAGGTAAGCCCCCACCAGATCTAACCGGTAGCGCTCCACCTCCCGCACAAGTTCCGGCTCCTTCCCCACAGAGAGGTGACATTGCACGTCCCCCAGAGCCAGCCTCTGCTGCCCGGGTCTGGTCCGCCGAGGCCCCTGACCTTCACTGCCACCCATGTGGCAGCGCACCCGACCCCAGCGGTTCCTCCCACAGGTGGTGGGCCCATGGGATGGAGGGATGTCCGCCACGTAGCTTTTTCGGGCTGTGCCCGGCCGGGCTCCGTGGCAAACCCGGCCACCAGACGCTCGCTGACGAGCCCTCCATCTGGGCCTGGCTCCAGACGGGGGCCCCGGGCTTCCTCCGGGCAGGGTCACTTCATCCCTTCCTCGATTTTTCATAGGATTTTTGAACCATTCTTTGTCTGGCCCCTCACCTGAGACCACTTTGCCTTGGGAGACCCTACCAGGAGCACAAAGCTCCAGACAACACAGCCCTCAGGTTCATAGGGACACACAAACCTCTCCACCACGATAAGGTGATGGTTCCCGGAGAAGTTATTTTTTTTGTATAGTTCTTTCAAAATAAAAAGGAAACTTGTTTTGGGGAGAATAAAATTACTCTGGCCTGAGTTTTCCTAGGAACCTTACCAAAAAGACTCAGGATGCTGCAAATGTTGGTATAATATGAAAATGGCTGGTGGATTTAAGACAAACTAACTAAAAATAATTATTTATTGAATTAATCAAATTTGAACATATCTGTCACTGTCAGTGGCTTGTTGATCTTTACATTGTTAGTTATTTTCCTATCCTGGCCTGGGCTGGGACACACATTCATACGGTTGGATAATACTGACTTGTGTGTGCGCAAGTGTCGGTCGCGGGGGGTACGGAGCAGTAGCCCCACCCGCTGCAGAGAGCCGACAGCCAGGATGGAAACGGCAGCAACTTCAGCGACTTTTAAATCGTTAAAGTCTACATTGATGTTAAAATGTATCGGACGGTCTGAAATGTTTTTCGCTGTATGTTTTGTTGGTAAATGAGTCACACACACGTCTCGTCTACATATCAAAAACAAGGAGATGATCAACCCGTTCTCACTCCCGATTGGTCATTGGCTCTCAGAGTGCACGTGGGACTGCTGTGATTGGTTGAAGTCGCGGTAAACTTCAGGTTATTGGTCAAAATTGCGAGTCGCACCAAATTTGCGGTGATTGGTTGAATTGGCGCGATCGCGACATCGTGAAATCCTGGACGGACTGCTTATAGTAGAAACACTGACTTTCATAGTTACACTGACGTAAGTTATGTAATGCATTCCTAATTTAAATCCAACATTGACTCTGCAGAAACTTTTTTGTTATTTAGTGTCATAGTATGATTACTGCATCTTCATTAATATACTCTTTTTGTATCTGTGTGTATGAGCTACACTCTGTGGATCAGTCCTTAACTATCTGCATATAAAAGTGTCTTGGTTGAGTCAGCTGTTGTAGGTCACACCTATACTCAAGTTTACTAAGTGAGTCGGCCCTTTTGGCTCCCTTCTCCCTGTGGTTTCAGGACCAAGCAGTTGTGGAAGACTCTGATCAGGTGTGTCTGAGAGGGAGGAAGTAAGGCTGCTGCTCGCTCCGCTCGGCCGGGCTCTTTTCATTGGCTAAAGCTTACAGGTGTGCTGTGATCTGGTGTGGTCTGCTTTGCTTTGCGTTCTCTGCTGCTCTCCCAGATTAAGAGCAGACATTTGTAGATGCCATTAACCAAACTAAAGCTGCTCAGCATTGGTTGTCTCAAGTTAAATGTCTTTTTATTCTGAATTGCGGGAAATAGTCTGAATTGGGCTTACAATAAATAGTTAAAGGTACTTTGTGAAGCGATTTACATGTATTAGTCGCTTTGTGTTGCATGTTACATGTTTGTAATGTAACTGAGACCTTCCTGACTTTCTCGGTTGCCTATAACAGCCTGTGGACTGATTTCTATGTGAAGGACGAGGAAGAGAGGATGAAGGATTGGACGTTTATGTGCGCTCCAGGGTGCCTTGCCTCTCTAGCAATACTAGCTAAGAAATTGCTAATGTCAACAAATGACCTGCACCCACCACAACACAAAATTCAACACAAAGTCCATGTAAGCAGACAAAAAAAAGTTGGATCTAGTGAAGGCCGTCTGGACAAATGGGAATGTAACTGAGGTGGGACGGGGGCAACTAAGGTCACATTGGCAGGACTTTCAAATAATGGAGGGACCTTCGTTTGGTTTTGGGGATCAAAATGTTAGTCAATATAATAACAGTGTAACTTTACTTACCGTATTTACAAACATGATGCCAGTCAATCACGTTACCACATTCAATGTCCCATCACTGTTTTGGCCGATGCCCAGGATGCTCGCTGACTGCAGTTCACTCAACGGCCACCGTTGTCAATAACAACAACGATTTTCTCAAAATTCCACATAGTACCTTTAAGTGATTCCCGAAGGTAAATTGTGATAAATAAGGATTTTAGCCTGTTGGATAACACCCATTTTAGGCACCACTTAATTTTCATCACTTAAAGGGTTTTCTCCACTCAACTTATGTTGGTCTTCATCGGAGATTTCGGAGATACAATATTTTGTATAAATTATTGTCACCATGTAGTGTAGTGAATGCTAAAGTGACCTTCATTTGCCTACTTTCTAGTGAAGGTGCAGCGGGATGACAAAAGGGGTTATGACTTCCCTGTCATGTGCACAGATTTAGAGTAGGATCTCCTATAGCCAGGAAGTAGTAAGGACATTTCATGATTTAATACCAATTCATTATAGTCCTTGCTAAAGCTAAACTCTGTGTAGCATGTGGGTGTAGATTACACCTTTGGTGTCGAGGATCAGCATGTGTTTGGATTCTGTGTTTGGCCTTGGATGAGTGTGAGTACTGGACATGGTGATATTGGTTGTGTTGGTTGTCTGCAGAGAGGTAAAAAAAAAAAAAAAAGTATGAAAAATAATAATGTATTTGATAGTTGTTTAGCATTCAGACTGCCATGGAGTTGTGTATTTTTCATCATAATGCACTATAGTTTTCTTCTTGGAGCATCTTGCATACTGGGAGATTACGCATGACTTTGGCATGAAGGAAGGGCATAAAAGAGTTTTGTTTTGCATTTTTGCAAATACTGTACTGGTGAACATGAGAGATTGTTGTCTGGACCAGACATGCATACATGTCATCAGTGCAGTTGTGAGGTTTGATGTCAACATTTGAAATAGCTTTTTTAGCCTTTGCCTTTACCACACAATTAGATGTAAGAGTGGTTAAAATAATGTTGAGCCTGTTTCCAGTTATGCAGGTGCATAATTTCAAAATATGTCAATGATGCAATCACAAGATAAAAATGTCTCCTAAACATACATTTATTGATGTTTTAATGCAAGAGGTTTCAAGCATGTCCTCATTAATTTGTTTAATCTTCATTAAAGACACATATTTCTTTTAGTTATTTAGTTATTTATTTTCTCTGCAAAAAGTTGTTGGTACTTTTACTTACTGTGATAGTTTGTCATCATTGTCACTTTTCCTCTTTTAAGCCAGTACTGAGTTTAAAAAAAAATTTAAATGAGAATTACTTGTTAATATATTGTATATATTTTAAGAAGGCTGGGTCACAGCTTTTGCTATTTATTGGTCAATAATGTGACAATATGAAATAAAGAATTGTCAATGTATCTTTTTGTTTGCTGCAATTAAGTACACTTAGCCATTTTTGTGTAGATCTACTCAATGATGGCACCACAGTCTCATTTCACTCCATTCATTTTGGAATTATGCTTCAATCAATCTGTGTATTGGGGCTGTGAGTGAGCAAATTAGTGTGAGTGTGTGAGCTCATGTAAAAGAGCCTCTTTTTTTAGGAATAAAATTCAAACATATGAAATCTTTATGTTTGATAATGGCAGGAGTGGTAAAACAATAAAAAAAACAAAAAAAAAACAGGGAAATTGGATGTGTTGGTCTGTAAGTGTTTATCACATGTCACTTCTAAATGAGCTTTGTTTAAGTTTCTCATTGGTTCAGTATAAATTCATTTTATTCATATAACAAAACAAGGTCCACATTTTAGGAATTCAGGAACTAGTCATTTTGTCTGAACAACACAGTGAAGCTTTATGTTGTGTGTGTTACTCAAAGCTGCTGTTGTTGCTTTAGAAAATGTGTATTTCTTACACACCACCCTTTATTCCCTGAGTGCAGAAAGCCAAGCTCGGCCCAGGTAAGAAGGTGATCACTGAGACAGACGACAGCCAATCCAGTCAGCTGCCTTACAACAGCCTGGACCATGTCAAACTCAGCGACTTCTCCTTCCTGGCTGTGCTGGGGAAAGGGAGCTTCGGCAAGGTGAGACAGCTGTGATCAGCTCAAAAATAAATAATAAAAGTGGAGCTCTTAGTGTCACTGGTAACAGCACAAGAGCTAAACGAATAAGAAAAAAATAGGTTATACATAGAAGTGATGTTTTCCTACTTTCCCTTCCTCCTGTGCAGGTCATGCTGGCAGAGATGAAGGCCACTGAAGAGCTGTTTGCAATAAAGATCCTGAAGAAGGATGTGGTGATCCAAGACGATGACGTGGAATGTACCATGGTGGAGAAGAGAGTCCTGGCCCAACAGGACAAGCCGCCCTTCCTCACACACCTCCACTCGTGCTTCCAGACTGTGGTAGGTAAAATGCTCCTGGACACGCATCAGGACAAGTCACTCCAGGTCAGGTCAGATTAAATCATGAAGGGGCTTTTAGCTAAATAGCTCAGTCATAAAGTGTTGTAGAGAGCGGTAGAGGACGTGTATGTAAGTACAATTTAAAAAAAACAAAAAGAGAAGGGGAAACAAACAAACCCTAATTAGAAGACTGAGATTTGTGCGCGTGTATACAAAAGTGTGTGTACATGCATGCACGTGTGTATTCACTTTGAGTCATGTTAAAACCAGACCCCACAGCCTGAAAGCACATACTGTATCATCCCCCCTCCCCTCCCCTCCCCGTGCCATGCACGCTCATACACTCACACACGTGTACAAAATCACTTGGTCTTAGTTTCTGCCATGTATGTTTACTAAATCATAGAAACATATCTCATACTGCTCTGCTTTTACAACTACCCAAAAATGGAAATATTTGGCATTTAGACATGTAATGACCCTAGGGATTCAGTATTGCACCTCCATAAAGTTGGGGGACTTGGCCGAGAGAGTTTTTAAAATGGTGGAGCGAAGGCTGAGAAATCCTGACTTTTAATCCCTAGAATTGGTCAAGCTCCAAAAACACTGGATCCTACATTTCCTTTAATGTACTGTAACTTGATAACGTCTAAACAACAACCTTCCCTGCCTCCCTAAAAAATGTGTATTCTCCAAGCCCAAACTGAGATAACCCTAGTGACATCATCAGGGTTATTTCTCACATTTGACAAAGGTCCTCCAGAGTCTCAGAAAACATACAGTAATACTACTGTTTTTACAGGATGACTCCCCATTATTAGTAAACTGAGCTCCATATGTGACATTAGTACAGTGCTCCTTTAACAACAACTGGAGTAGTATTGGTAGTAATAGTAGTTTCACTGTAGCAGTAGTCATAGTGGTAGTTGTTGTAGTGGTAGCAGGAACAACACAAACTTTCAAGGGTTTTGATATAACGCAGACATAAATGGAACAGGAACAACAAGTTTGGGGGAAAATCTGGTGCATTTAGGACAAATCAAGTTGAATTAGTAAATGTAGAGGTTTGATGAAATTGTAAAATGTTGTTTTGTTATGTTTTCCTCCGTGGGTGCTCACGGGCGCACGTCCTTTAAAAAAAAAAATTTTTGCATTTCAGAACCTTAGGAAATGGACAGCGGCCGACACGAACACACACGCCTGTTGACTCGATAATAATCTTTCACCTCAGGACAGCGTCACTTCTCACAAATACAGATAGGATTGGAGATGAACACTTAACCGCGATCAGCTTCGTGGGAAATTAAGAATCAATTCCACCTGTCTAGTAGTCTAGGCACACTGAGACAAACTCTCCACTTAGCACCAACTGCGATGTTTAATTTTTTTTGAATGTAGCCTACTGGCAGTCTGGCACTGGGTGCTCAGTATTTTCTGTGGGTGCTCGAGCTCCGGAGCACCCACGGTATCGGCGCCTATGATGGTAGGCAACTTAAAGGGAGGGATTGGTAACTTTGATGCAAGGACCTTTGGAGATATTGCATTTTTTTTAACCCAATGAAGATATACAAATGGCAGCCACGTGAATTTTTCATGCCCCACTCCTCAATTACATTTAAGTCTCGATGTAATAGATGTGAAAGAAATCAACTTTTTACCTAATCAGAATGCCTCTTGGTATCTATCTACCCTAACTATACTATCTAAGCTACCCAGCCATTGTTTTGCTGTGAATGCAAAATGAACATCTATTTGGAATTGAATTTCTCAGAGAGGTCGAGCTGAACTATAGCAGCTGATTAGCGCTGTAGCACCAGCAGGCAGACAGAGAAAATAGAGGATATAGGAAGAGATGCAGCGTGGCATCATTCATAGCATATTCATGAAGACGCGCGCACACACACACACACACACACACACACACACACACACACACACACACACACACACACAAATAATGTATCCCTAAACGGCACCACAGCATGTGGACATCAAATGTGTAAAGTTGGGCTCATGATTTAAGTTTAGCTTCATTATTAAACACCACACAGAGAAAACATTTTAGCATCCCCAGTCAGGTGTATTGACATTGACAGTATATTAGCATAATTAGCTGAAATACACAAGTTATGTTTTGCATCTGTTTTGCTGAGCAGCATCCATTCGGATGAAATCTAGCTGAAAGGTCTTTTGTGACACATTATTGAGTGAACACCACCACATCTACGAGACTAAAGACTACAGAAAAGTTGAATGTGAGAGTTTAGAGATTTAGAGAAGGTGCAGTGTGCATTTTGCTCTGGGGGCTGTCGTCATAGTGCTGTGAGGGTCGGAGCTTTTACAAGTCCAGAGTCAGATCTGCTTTGTCAAACCTGAAAAACAAACACTGCAAGACCAGGGTCATGCCAAACTTGTCATTGGCAGTAAGGTACGAGCACTATAAGACAAAGAGAATGTCTCCTGACAGATGTTTGTGTTTAGTGTTTTCTTTTTCCATGAAGCGCTTTGTTGTGGGCTTTTTAGGTCACCTTGTCATGGAAAGTGTAGCAGGAACGATGGAATGACCAGACAGCAAGGTTAGGGGAGGCTGCAACACTGAGCCGTATCTTTCTATTTAAAGCTCCATCAGTGAATAGAAATGTTGTGTAAATCACAGCTTTCGTGGAACTTTGCTGTTTGTTTGTGCAAAATGATGTTGCATATTGTTCTCTCCCTACCTACCCCATGCCCCATCTACCCCTAAACCCTCTCTCCTATCCCTTCTATCTCTACCACAGGACCGTCTGTACTTTGTCATGGAGTATGTGAATGGGGGAGACCTCATGTACCATATCCAACAAGTGGGCAAGTTCAAGGAACCTCAGGCAGTGTAAGACATGTCAACTTACTAGCAACTGGTGTAATCCCACTGTAGAGTGAATAATTTCTACTGTCAACTAGACTTTCCGTGTTAATTTTAGTTTAAGATGATTTTCATTTTAGTTTTCTAAAACATCTTTGTATATTGCTACCAAGGTAAAAAATTAAAACCGCTTACATGCTTGCTGCATTATTACTGCAGCAATGTATATCAGTCATTCCAGAAAAATGCGGAGTTTTTTTGTGATTGTTGCGGGCAGAAATCCTTGATTATGCAGCACGTGTTCTTAAAAAATGCAATGGAATATGTGGGATATTTATGCAATTTTATGCGATGAAATTGCGAGAACTTGCAAAAACTGCAGTTTCATCATGGCTTCATTTGCAGCTTTTTGATGATATTCACTTCGCGTAATTACGTCACTTCATAACGTTCCCATGGCAACAGGGGAAAATGGCTGCTCTTGTGTGAAGTATACGCAACATTTTTCAACTTTCTGCTAAGATATATGTGACTTTTTTGTGAACGAAAATGCGGGGATTATGAAATCATGCAAGCCCCGCATAATTTGCGCGGAAATCGGCAATTTATGTGGCGAAAGTGCAGCGTATTTGAAAAAATGCGGCCCCCGCATAAATATGTGGACTTTGGCTGATTATGCATTGAATTATGCGATCGCATAATCACGTTTTTCTGGAGGGACTGGCATATACAGTATGTATATTTATGTACATGTATATAAGGGTGATATATCTGATATAATTGGAATAAATAAGTGTTCTGCAAATAAAGGTTACATTTTTTTGTGTTTTTAAGTTTGTAAATGTGTGGTTGTTATTGCAGGTTCTATGCAGCAGAGATCGCTGTTGGTCTCTTCTTCCTGCACATTAAAGGAGTCATCTACAGGTGAGTATTAACTAGTTTTAACAGTTAACACAACATAAACACAGTGCACACTGCTCTTTAAATTGTGTGGCTGCATTTAAAGTAATAATCAGAAATTTAGTGATATAATAAATGTCTTTTTTTCTGCAATAAATACCATGCAGTACAGAGTCATCCTACAGTGAAAGTTTTTTTTTTTTTTTTTAAACAACCAGTTTTATAGGCTTTTTCTTGAAAACACCCAGCAGCAGCAACTGGGTTTTGTTTGTAATAAACTGTATATGAATTAAAAGTATTTAGGATTGGCAGTGATATTACTGACACCTGCAGAAACAAATTCTAAAAGAAAAGTCAACATATTCAAGGATGTTTTGAATGCCGGTGTGCTTCTTCAGGGATCTGAAGTTGGACAATGTGATGCTGGACTCCGAGGGACACATTAAGATTGCTGACTTTGGCATGTGTAAAGAGAACATGGCAGAAGGAGTGACCACACGCACCTTCTGTGGCACTCCAGACTACATAGCCCCAGAGGTAAGGCTGAACATGGAGAGATGTATGCACGTGCATGTTTTGATGCATGAGGTCATCGCTGTCGCTGTCTGGTCTGAGCCTGTGTCACCCTTGTGCTCCAGATTAAGGTCACTGCCTCAGGAAAGACACACACACACACACACACACACACACACACACACACACACACACACACACACACACACACACACACAATCAAGCACTCTCTCATGATGTAAGCATTCCAGTCAGACATGCAGTGTTTCCGCTGGCAAGTCCAGACTTAACCCAAACATGCAAGTTGGGGTCTCTGTGTGTTCTAATGGGTTTTCTACTGAGCAAGTTTTATATTTGATCAGAATGTTGTTTCTGATCAGTTTCTGCGATAATTAAATTCTGAAATAGTTTACGACAAATCCACTTGACTTGACAATTTCACCTTGACATTTGTTATCATGATTGTGGTCTTTTTGCCAAAACAGATACCTAGATACCTGCTTGTTTTTGTCCTTGTTGAATGGCAACATCCATTTAAAAAATGTGGACATGAAAAGTAGTGCGCACATCTTAACATTATGTTTTTGAAAGTCATCTCACAGCAATAGGAATCCTAACTACTGTAGTGGGCATTTTCCTGTTTTGAACAATAGTTGAAAAGGTTGTTCCAAAAGAGGATTAAGTGATATCAGTCCAGCACATTCAAATGTATGCCCATTTATTAACAATTTCAGTGACAATTGTGTCAACTGATGTAGCAACTGTGTATCAATTAGACTGGATCTACTCATAGTGAATGGGGACTGAGCCTGCCCTCACTCATGGCAAGAGGTACCAGTTGACTGACTGGATTGTTGACATTGTTGATCTTTGGAAATATTTCAATACAATTTCCAATATGATACATGTTTCAGTGTCATTATCAAACTGGAACTACCTTACTTTGCTGGGTATCAACACATTACTCTACAAAACCCCAACAAGATCTTCGCGAAAACCTTTTATTTCTCTGATTCACTGCTTTGTTGTGCTTGGTTTAACACTGACTGAGCTGTTGAAACAAGCAATCACATCAGTAAACCAACTCAAAGAGGGGAAGTGCCACCCCCAATGAGTTGCTAAACAAATGTGCTGTTTATGATCCATGGTATCCATAATTAAATGCTGTTAACGTATTTATCAATATCTCTTAATTTCACCGAATATAGTAAAGGAATATAGAAAAGTCTGATGCTACAGCTTGCAGCAGTTTATACTTAATGCACTGGTTTGGTTTTCCAACTCTCCAGCCATTATCACTTAGTTGGCTTCTATTTAATGGTGGGCTGGGTTATTGATTCCATCTACAAACCCCTCTGACAGACTGGAAGGTTAATTCCGCCCAACGGACGCAGGGTGAACATGCTGTGACTGTTCTGAGCCGGACTGACACTAATGTGCCAGCCAGGGATGATACAGCAGTGGTTGGGAGCGCCTACTGTTTCCATAGCACTGTGAGCCACTTTATGCTAAGTCACACACATGATGTCACATGCATGGCAGCATTACATGCACACAATTATGCATACACAGATATATCTGTATGCATACATTCTTTCAATACACACACACACACACACACACACACACACACACACACACACACAATCATGCACACACTTGAACACACACTCAAAATCAGTCCTAAGTGGAGGATGACCTTAAGAATTGGGTTACAGTGGTGACATTTTCAGAGATAATCGAGGGAAGTGCTCCTCAAATCATGTCTGACAAAAGGACCAGGAGAGATTTCATATCAGTCATGAACAACTACATTTGCAGAGTTTCCTCAAAGGCCTTTGGTCCATCTTTGAGATTTAAAATCATGTATTATATGCTACATTGACAAGTTGAAGGGATTTAATTTAGGCCCCTTTCTGATTGGATATGTTTGGCCTGCATTATGTAAGTTAGGGTTAGTTGTTAGAAAAGAAAATGGGTTTATTATTATTTGGGTCCAGCCATAGTTTACAAAGAGTTGAGAACCACCAATATGGACACCAGAGGTGGGGAGCACCTGCCACCCTAAATAAGGAGAACTCTAATGCAATATATTGTATGTTTGTGTTTTAGATGAGCTGCTATAGTGAGATCACTGAAAGATAACTGGGTCTGCGGGTTTGTTCATGTCTGTATCACAGTATGTGTGAGAAATATTTTCACACTTCTCTTTGTCACACACCTACCCACATGTTCATAACTCCATGAGGGAGTACATTTCTGTGTACTGGTGGGTCCCCTGGTTGTCAGCACACACGTGACAGAATACAGTAGTTTCTTTGTCTAGTCACGCGCACACACACATACACACACACACACACACACACACACACACACACACTTTACTTTAGATAGCAAGGGAGACAACAGAAAGGGAATACAAAGACAACACAAGGTATTAACTGTGACGAAAAGAGCAGAAAGGGACAAGAGTAGCCGGACAGTGAAGCAAAGAAAACAGGGCTTCAAATAACAAAGAGTGGCCTAATGATGGGTCCGTACAGCATTTCAGAAAAGCATTTGAGGATGTTTAGCTAGGACCATTTCCCTCTGAGCCCAAGTTGGTCCCCACTGAGTGTGGTATTAGGAGTCATGGGTGTCCACTTCCCTGTTCACTCCACTGTGGGTTGGGTGCTTTTAAGATGCTTATTATATTGTTCTTGAACTGGTGTACCTCCTCAACGTGTTAATGTGGTATGATACAGGACTGTAGAAGCAGAGTAGGGATTTCTGGCACAACTCCAGCAACACTTGTAGTATGCAGAACAACTTTATTGTTAGACTTTATAATACAGATTTGACAGACATTTTTTAAGATGCAGAGATGTAGTTCTGCAGTATTTTTGTTACTGAATAATGATTGTGTCTGATCCTTTTTGTCACAAAGTTTGAGGACTAAGAGTTAAACCCTGAGTCACCACCTCTGGCAACAAGCTTTTGCAGTGGCAGCTCCAATTTTAAACTCTTCACCAATTACCGAGCACTAAAACCAGTGTTTTCAGATCAGCGCTAGTAGTAGTCCGACAAAAGCCCTTCAGCTGTATTTGGAAAAGTGAGTTAGATGTGAGAAAAAGTCAGGGGGAGTTGAGAAAAAATGTGGCAGCCACATTGGATGGTAGGATGGTAGTTTATTTCTTCGCCAGATTATTAAAAGATTCAGTAACTAGAGAAATGCTTTATCTTTTACACATCCTTTATATTGATCTTGATATAGTCTTGCATTGCCAGACCTATCTCTGCAACGCTGCGAAGGAAGGTCTGGCTAGTCCATATAAAGTCCTGGATTGTGTGTGTGTGTGTGTGTGTGTGTGTGTGTGTGTGTGTGTGTGTGTCTCAAGATGGCGGCAGGTTGCAGGTGGTGTGCGGGTTAACACCAAAACTGCTGTTTTCGTAAAATCTAAACAACCACACCCATTGCAAATGCCATCGTTAATTCAATAGGTGCAAACCTGACGATTCTTACCATGAACATCTACCGGTAGAGGAGCTTACAAACCATGCCTTCCTACCAGCCGGTAGCGCGAGCAGAAGTTTGTTTCCCCCAGCAATCCAGGAAAGTGGATAAAGCTCACAACATTGCTTAACGGAATATTCTTCAAGAACGGAGTTTTTACAGCAGAAAGCCACAGCGGTAAACCTTTCGGATTACAAATCCTGAAATATGTGGCAAGAGTCCTGAAGAAGTTCCCGCTGATACGGCCTCATCCCGAAGTTTTAACACAGACTTCAACAGCTGACTGGATCCAAGAACAGTTGAGTTACCTGCGTGAAACCGTCTTGCCCTCCCTGAAGACGGAAGATGCAATCTATGGCCGGCGGTGCAAGAAGGTGAGCAGGAATAAACTCGTACATCTTTGGCAGCATAAAAGATCTAAAGCGATTCAAGTAATCCTCAATAATAGTGAGCATCCTGATCCTCCACCCTGCCCTGATGACATTAAAATCATACAGACTTACTACGATAAAAAATGCCTAAATCAGAGTCGTAACGAAGATCTCCCACCCCCACCCTGGTACCTGAACGTGCCGTCACCTAATCCTACCTAAAAGTTCTTTCCTGTAACAACTCACTTTACCTTTGAAGTTTTAAATAGCCTTCTCAACAACAAAGCCAGTGGCAAGGATGGCGTGACATATGAGACCCTTAAAGCCACACAGTCATGTCAGGTTTTAACAACAATCTTTAATGTCTGTCTTGAAAATAAGAGAGTACATCGTATTCCAAAAAAAGACAACATCCCTGAAGATCCATCAGCATGGAGGGATATATCCCTCCTCCCAACCATCTACAAGGTATTCATGAAATGCATACTTGCCAGAGTCCTCCCTTGGCTGGTGGAGTCTGACATCTTATCCACCAAGCAAAAGGCATATATCAACAGGCAAGGTATGAATGAGCATGTTTTGCCTAAAAACAGGAATTGATGACTTTAAGCATGAGTCCTGCAGATTGCACTTAGTCTTTTTAGACTTTAGAGACGCATTTGGGACTCTATCGCACAATGTCATGATCAGATCACTAGAGGAAATACAACTACCTCAACTGTTCATTGACATAGTGAAATATGTGTACAGAGACTCCTTTATTGAAGTAATCTGTGGAAAACAGCTTACTCACCCAACACCACTTCAAATAGGCATTAAGACTGGCTGTCCATGGAGCGCAGTTCATTTTATAATTGCCATTAACCAATGGATAAAGTGGATGTGTTAGTCTGCCCCCCCCTCGTGTCATCTCCCCAACCCAGTACAGGGCTATACTGATGATGTCCAGATAGCCTCCAGAGATGAGAGTATAATTACAAACATGCTCACCAGGACAGATTCCTTTCTTGAATGGTCAGGTCTGGAGATTAAGGAGACAAAATGTGCTGTTATGTACGAGAGGAGGAGTGGAGGGAATCGATGGTATCATTCAAAAACTGATAAATGCCCTGAGTTCACAATAGTATCAAAACCCATATGTGTATATTCTCTTCATGAGACATACAGCTACCTTGGACACAAAATCTAACTGTCTCTGACTATGAAGTTGGAGGCTATCAGACACAGTAGCACTATCAAAAGTGCAACATCTGTTCTCCAACACTCACATCCAGCAGAAAGTTCTGTGTGAAATGAATAACAAAATAGTGAGCTTAGTGCGAAAATGTTTGGACTCAACACACAGCACCCGTGACATTATCTTTCACCCCCAGTGGGAAGGGGGACTGGGAGTACCAAACAGTGTGTCAGTGAATCAGATCAGACAGATCACTGAAAACACTGTCACACATCCTAAATGGTTGCCATGCCTACAAAGGAATGTACATAGCACGTCATGACAGAATAGTAGACCTCATAGTGAAAGACATATCAAACCATTTCCCTCTCTCAGTAAGAATGTACAAACATTCTCAGGTAAAACCATCCATGTTTCAGCACTGCAGTAGTAACTCTAGTACTTTCTTACACCTGGTTGCCAATACACCAGATGTTGTTATTATCAATGAGGAGTCCAGTGAGGTGCATATTTTGGAGGTAGGCTGCAGCTTTGATTCCAGCATGGAGGAGTCTTTCTACACCAAGGTAGTTAAATACCAGCCACTCCTAAACACCATCTCAGAGCTAGGCTATAGGTGCACGCTACAAGTTTTCATATTTGGTAGCCTAGGAAACACACACAGGTTGGTAGTAAGAGGGCTGCAACAACTTGGGATGGCCAAAAAGAGGGCTAAACAACTTGCAAAGTACTGTGCCATATCTGCTATTATTGGCAGCTGCCACATATGGTGGAGACGCTGCTACATATACCCTTAAGAAGTAAGTATTGTGCTACTTATACCCTTAAGAAGTGAGTATTGTGCTACTTATACCCTTAAGAACTGAGTATTGTGCTACTTATACCCTTAAGAACTGAGTATTATGCTTGTTAAGTGATATTGTGAAGATCTGCTGCGTGCCACTGGTCCATGAGTTTGTGTATGTATTGTATTGCAACGGTATTATTTGTGTCCCTGTACTATTTTTCTTCATGTGGACATAAATAAATGATTAAAGTGTGTGTGTGTGTGTGTGTGTGTGTGTGTGTGTGTGTGTGTGGTGAGGCGAGTAGCCTTGAATAGCCAGCAGACTGATCTACATCTGTCATGTAGCATTAGGCCTGATAGGAGAGAAATGTCTGCAGCAATGCACGCGCACAAATTCACGCACACACAAACACAGACTGTTTGACTCAACTAGATGTTATAGAGCAAAAATATTCGGAATCATGTATCAGTCATATATAAAGTTAATGTACACACACACACACAGGTTTGTGGCGCGTTCTTTGTGGGGACCAGTAATTGACATAATGCATTCCCTAGCCCCTTACCCTAACCTTAACCATCACAACTAAATGCCTAACCTTAACCCTCACCCTCACCATAACTTAATTCTAACCCTAATCCTACAACCAAGTCTTAACCCTCAAACAGCCCTTTAAACTTTTGAGGTCCAGCATTTTGGCCCCACAAAGCTGTCGGGACCCACAAGTATACTGGACTCCCGGTTTTTGTACCCCACGAATATAGTTAAACAAGCACACAAGCACACACACACACACACACACACACACACACACACACACACATATACACACACACACACACACATATACACACACACACACACACACAGAGCACACACAGCACACACAGCACACGTACATGTTTGTACTGCAGTAAATCAGAGCAGCTCTGGCCAGAGGCTTTCATACATTGAAGTAAAAAATAAAACAGGATAAGAGCAGGGAATGTCAGGCACAGGTCACGCTTGTCTTTTTCCATCACTTGCGACCAGGAAGGAGCCGCAACCAGAAGCAAAGAGCATTTTATATATTTATCAGCCTCATCCAAACAGCACAAGCTAACACATTTGTATACATAATAAATAAGTGGAAAACTGAAGATCTGGACTCAACATGCTGTTTGAGAGCATGAAGGTCACCATGCCTGAAACTGTAAATGTCCGCTGGTGTTGGTGCAGACAGGCGATGGGTGGCAAGGGCAGCAAGTCACAGCAGCGTCACATTAGCGCAGCGCTGTGCACGATGGCCTGAAACTGATCTAACCAGTCACTTTCTGCTGAACTCTAATTGTCCTCTCGGTCTTTTCCTTTCTATTTCTCATTCTTTTTGTCGCACCCTCACTGACTTCTAAGTCTATCTCTCTTTCGTTCTTTACTTTCTCAACAGCAAGTAGGTGACGACTGAGCGAAAAACTGATTGTGACAGAATGTGTAACAATAACACGAGGATGCAAAAGTAAATAAGTACTATTTTATTGATTTCTGGAATCTATAGATGTTATTTTAATTTTGGGAACATAAATAAGTCTCTTTTTGTCTTGCTGTCTTGATCTGTTCTCTGCTCGCTTTAATGACCGAGGCAAGAGAATTTGTGTTGCTATTTACTACAAAGCTAGTCAATGTTTAGCTGGTAATGTTTGCCATGTTCACCATATTAGTGGTGGCATGCTAATTAGCCCTAAAAGCTGAAGCTGATGGGAATGTCAATACTGTTGCTGGTAAGTCTTTGCATTTATTAAATAATTTAAACTTAGTGTCTAAAGCATTAGAGAAGAAAATGTGTCTTATCTTGTTGTTTTTTATGCCGTCTTACTCTCTTCCTCAGATACTCCCTTTCTTACTTTATCTCTCTCTCTCTCTCTCCTTCACTCTGCCCCTTTCTGTCTTTCTATCTGTCTCCTCCATTGACTCTTTTAACTACAGGCTCAAGACACACTTTTATATGCTAGCATTTGAATCATCCCGATTTCTGTTTTGGTCTTCATATGAGCTGTTTATTTGTGCCTGTATCTTCTTTTTTGTGAATTTAGCTACCTGCATTGGTATGTACAGCACTTTGGTCAATGTGGTTTGTTTTTAAATGTGCTGTATGAATACATTTGACTTGACTTGACTTGATTAAACAACTTGACTCTGCTCATTAAAGATATGGCATCTGTTCTATTTTTGTTTAGAGGTGAGTAGAGAGAGCGAGTGAGCATATTTGTTTTCCAGTAAGGTTGTTTTGCTTTCACTTTACATGGATAAGGAGTCTTCCCCTTCTTACACATATTGAAGTATTTCAACAGTGGCAGTGCAAGGTGAAAAACAATCTTCAGAGACATGGCTAAATTCGTTGGCAGCATTCAGATCACGCTGAAACTCAAACGCAGTCTAGCTTCAAACTTCGTGGGAGTAGTGGAAGAGATAGAAAACAGTATGAACTAGGGATTAGAAAACATACACTATTGATTCACAGTAAACTACCTGTGGCAGTAAATGGGTATTTAAATAAAAGCTGGTAGCTGTACATATTTCTTTCTTTCTCAGTGGCTTCTACTCTGGACTGTAGCTATATAGTGGAAGAAATGAGAAAAGCCTGCATTAAATCAGCTATTATATCGCAATAAAATCAGAGAAGTGATTAGCGTTTCAATCACCCTAATGATCCAGTTACTCGTTCATCATCAAATGTAATTTCCAACACCAAAGTCCTACCTTGATCAGCTGTCTTGAGGTCCTGCGCTTGTCTCAGTGCATATTCAAGGCTGATATTCAGCTCTCCAGTCAGACTTTCACTGGCTGACAACCTGGAATTCAACCATTTGGTTCAAGAGAGGGGTTTTTGGAAAATTGAAAACAATAAGAAAACAATTGATTCCAGTTCAGTTAATGGTGACATTAGATGATATAACAAGATGAGATGGAAGGAAGTCGTGATTAACCTCTACTACAAGACTGTCACTGGTCATGAATATCATGAGGACATTATGGCATTTTATTCTTTGGGTAAGGGTTAGAAATGCATCAAGTTGATTTATTTTAAAATTGCATCATGTTTTCTTTCATTTGTGTATTGCATTAAATAGTATAGTTTCAGCCCAATCCCAGTGGTAACTGGTCTGTTAATCCCTTTTCAGACAAACAACATTGACAAACCACTAACTACCGCTATCTTCACTGTATCATCATGAAAGATTTATAGACATTTCCATCAGGGGGCCCAGTATGTAGACTGACTGTATGTCAGTCTACATACAGCATGAATATCTTATACCCATATACATATTGAGCCTTCTCACTTTAACCCAGTCTTCAGTGCCTCCACCTCCATCTCTGTTTCCAAGCCGGGCAGCTCACTCCTTCTCTAAACTCTCACTTGACTCTAGTCTGGACTCTAACTCTGACAGTTAAAATGAGGGTAGTACATTTTGCTTTCAACACCCCTGTCTTGAGTATTTTGATTCAGGATAGTTTACTCAGTATTTACTCACAATGTCAGTGCACAAATACATTAATCTCTGCAAGTGTTACCGTTGATTTCCACCTATTATTGTGCCACCAGGTTTGTTTGGGTCCCTGCCTGAACACCAGTGGTGTTCAGTCTGGCCTTCATTAATGGTCATTAAATAGAGGAATAAAATCAAAATCATTTCGTAGATACAATGTTCTAATCTTACCACTCAAAAAGCAAAATAATCCCTTAAACAATATCTTGTATATATGGGTATATATTATTGGACATACCCATGCAGTAAAAAAAAGAACAGAAATGTATTGACCTTGGTCAGCAGTCTGCAGTGCCTTCACATCTGTGTCCACATCTCTAAACCTATTCCCCAGCTCTGCAGTCTGTTCAGCTCTTTTTGTAAAAAAAATAAAAAGCAAATGAATAATGCATAATTCTCCATTCAGTCAAAAATAAGTCATGAAGTCAAATTAGATTATCTGAGGTGAGAAGAAATCCACCTTACTCTGTATTAATAATTGACCTGTTTGTTGTGTTACCTTTACTGTCCTTCTGTAGTTGTTTTAGCCATCCAAATCACTGGCATTCAGTCTGGCCTCCAGTTCTGCTTATTAAGGATTAAGTAGAATATAAAAAAACAAATAAAAAAGTACAATGATGGATAGCAACAAATTATAACCAGATTCAAACCAAACTGTAGGATGGCATGATGGAATAAGTAACGGAGAGATGGGATAGGATGTGAGATAAAATTCAAGTATTATTTTTTTTATTTTTATATTTTTGATCAGCATTCTTTAGCCTGTTGGTCTCTGATCACTTGTTTTACTAACAGTGTGATCACACTAAGACAATAATCTCAACATGTGTTTATGTACCTTTCATTTCCATCTGTAAGTATGCCACCAGTTCTCTGTGTTTCTGTCTGGACATCAGTGGCGTTCAGGCTGGCTTCTAGATCTGGAAGATTAAATATTTAGTCACAGATAATTCCATTTCGGAAAAAAAGTCCTTCTACCTTTTATTCAACATATATTATGCATATGCACAATCATGCAGTATGAATGTAGTTCATTTACCTCGATCAGCAGCCTGCAGTCCGCCTCTCCGAGCTTATTTCCGAGTTCTGTCAGTCTGGCTTTCAACTCTATTTGTTAAAAATGAGGGAATAAATACTGAATGACTTCAACCATTCAGTCAAAGATAAATCATGTGGTGAGATTAGATCACCTAGGATGAGGAGGAAATCTACTTTGCTGGTCATTAATAATTGACTTGTTTGTTGTATTACCGCTCCTTTCCTTCTACAGTTGTTCCATGCATTTGCTTTGGCCCTCCAAATCACTGGCATTCAATCTGGCCTCCAGTTCTGCTTCAGTGAGGATGAAATGGCGATGATTAGAGTAAACACATGAAATGATTGATAGATAGCATTCAGAATGTTTAACTACTATACATAAACAGGTTGCAGCAATTGTGGAAGAAAAAGAGTAAGGAGTCAACTTTTTGTCTATATTTCAAAAAGCGAGATATTAACCTTTCATATTTTATCACATGCTCCTATTTGGATTATACATATTTTTAAAAGGACCTCAGTTTATATTTCATGTTTTGGGTAAAGTTACTTAACTTGTGTACTACGCAAGATTTGCTGCACCTGCTTCTTATCCTCCTCTTCCTGCATCTCACTGACTATCAGCCTGGCCTCGTGGTCTTTTTTTACATCATGGAAATACTACAGTAGGTAGTGATAGAAACTTCCCAAAATAACTCAGAAATTCAACAACACAGAAACTATAATTTAAGTGATTGTATTGATAAACAGATAAAAGATTACACAGGTATTGATCATATTTATGATACAAACATTTTTATTTAATAATTCATTCTTTGTAAATGTACCTGTATAGCATTTTCTTCAATGCTTCCAACTGTTTCCATAGTTCCTCCATCAGGCTGTCAGCGACTGCCTGCATGCATGTCTGTTCTATACAGTAAATTACACACGTTTTATTATGTATATGTGGTGTATTTTTATTTTGGAGATATTTGTATCTAGCTTCATGTTGAAATGAAAATACAAGAGACAATAAAAAGAGCAAAATGTGACGTATTGAAGAAGAACTGATCACATCACACACCTTGTGACAAATAAATGTGTGCCATATACAATCTTTCTGCTTCTTTAACTCTCACAGCCATAGTGGCATTCAAAGACACGTTAGTGTACGTGCATGTACAGTAAGTCTGGGCACATGCTTGCCTTTGTGTATGAGGGTAAACACGTGGATGTACTGGGTGTTCAGCCGGCTCCCATCAACCCTCAGGACAGCGTCATGACAGTGGAGTGCAGAGCTGGTGTGTTTGTCCATCTGAGTGTGTGTTTGTGTGCGTATGTGGGCTCCTATGAGCAAGGCAGAGGACAGGTGTTTATAAGCAGCGAAGGTTATAGAGCTATACAGGACGGATCTGATTTCACACTGATCTACTGTAGGCCCATGTGTGTGAATGCTTCATACGTTTGTGTGTATCTGCATGCAAGTTTTTGTTTATTCATATACAGTATGTTGTCCATACATGTGTATGTATGTGTGTATGTAACTAAGCCGGAAGAGTGTCCTATGTCCCAGCATGTGTGCAGCAGATGTCAGACGTTACTCAGCAAAGGCCATATAGCTGTACCCTATGCTGGTACAAACCTAAAGATGTTTGTGTGTGTGTGTGTGTGTGTGTGTGTGTGTGTGTGTGTGGTTCACCATATTGTCCTGTATGTCTCTTGCCTGGTTTTAACATATGTGCTTGTGTGCTGTATATGAGCCTGAATTGCACATATGCACATGGCTGCACCATCTGCTGTTATATGGCAGATAAGGCTCCAGAGAAATGAGTGGATGTGTAAGTGGGTGTGAAGTGTAAACAGTGTAACAGAATGTGTGTCTTCTGAGTGGTGTGAATAGGGTCAAAGGGTAAAAGCATTTACCTTGACCAATGTCGGAGAAAACCATGGGAAATCTGTCTGTCACCAGAGAAAATGTCACAGTTGCGAGAGGTTTAATTCATAGGATATCCAGTGAGGGATAAATATGCTATTTTTGTTGAAATTCTTCACCTTCTGTGTCTAAATTTTTGTTTCTCTGTGTCATTGCCTTTGAATGTAAAAGATGTACCTGCTATAAAATTATCCTTAGTGTTTTATGAGTTACGTTATTAAAGAGGTTTGAATAAATTTGTCTCCTGTAATAGACCTTCCGCATTAGACATTAGATATTAGTTTGCAGTGGTAGCTTAACTTTATTAGCAGGTGCAAAAGGTTGTTGAAAGACAGGGTTTTTGGATAAGACTAATTTATACCCTTAAAAACGTATAACCCAGATCAATAATAATGTTTGCAAGAGTCCATAACCATTTCTGTCACAAAATAAAAACCAGGAGCTGAGGGAAGAGTGAGTGTTGTCAGTATTCAGAAAATTTGGACAAAAGGACTGAAACAAAACAAAATGTAGCCCTGTCACATGTGCAACACTTGCCAGTACAGAGTTGTATTCACAATAGCTTCACTGTTTGTCATTTCCGTCTTGAGCTTGTTTTTGTGAAAACAATGTCAACTGTGTTTTTCAGCTTCAGCTGCAGTAACATCATACTAGGTGCTCATATCTTGTGAAATGATCTCTGTGTTTTGTTATCTGCTCCCTTCCTACGCACCAAATGCTCCCTTATTGTCAGAAATGTTGAGCTTCTTATCTTCTTTGCTCAACCATGGCAAAAGTTATTGTTGCAGGTGATTTTAAATTGATGTATTTCAGGGGCCATCCAGCATTTGTCCCTAGTCACAGCTGTGGTCACACCCTTGCTTTATACATATTCTTTGTCTGGATCAAACCACTGTATGAAGAGCTGTGATCTGTGAGATGCATGAAACAGGATTTTCAAGGCTGGTGTCAAACTTGATATGTTTATGTCTGTAGCATTTTAGGGCACAGTTGGCTTAAATATTTCTATAAATAAATAATTCTGCTTTACCATTTGGCAACTTATCAAGGACATTTGGAAAAGCACAATTTGTGAAAAACTTTTGATGTTGCATTGAGTAATTTTATTTTATTTTAATACATTTTTTAAGTGCTACAATATCACAGTCATTTAGATTTGCATTAAAATGAGACAAGCAATGGCAGCTTGCATGCAAAGATATGCAATCATGCTGGGAAGAGGCCAATACAGTATATTGCTGAGGCATTCTGAAATTGTTCTGTCATGGATTTACAAAAGAAGAGTCACGTTCACATATGTGATCTGAATATCAAGATGAAGGTTATAATATGTGGGAGATTTATTGTGTGCTGGATTTAGTAAGACTAAATTACATTACACAGAAGGAGTGTATACGTTGTGATTAAATAATGTGCTATATTTTTGCAATCTAATCATATGTACTTTCAGTGCAGACAGAAGTAACCGAATATAGGATAAGTAATTAAAATTGTAGTGGATGAATACTGTACATACATATGTATAGGACATGTGACTAGCTGCATATAATCTCCAGATCAAAAGTGATCACATGCATGTTGGGATCTAGTTCAGTGGATTAGTGCATGAATATGATAGTGGTATAAGTGGTAACATACTTTGCCTTTTTTCCGTAAAGTAGTTTAAAAAATGCATCACGGTCTGAGTGAACCTGGATGAGATGTCGCAATGAGATGAATGCCTATGTTTGGGTCCTGAGCTTACACACAGCACATTTTTCTAGTCTCTCATTTGTAAACGGATTAGTGTAGTTGTAGACTCAGTAAAGTACTGCGATGTTGTCTAATGAATTTCAAGCATCTTTGACATGTCTGAGACAGGTTGTTTGAGTAAAGCTGAACTTCTGAGCTTTTTCTTTTCCTTCCTCCACAGATCATTGCATATCAGCCATATGGACGCTCTGTAGACTGGTGGGCATATGGAGTTCTGCTTTACGAAATGCTGGCAGGACAGGTGAGTGGTGTAAACACATAAACACATACAGTACTTCTTAGGTAATTGCATACTACAGATTATTCCGACAACTTTACACAGACACAAGGTTGCTCAGACTGATCACACCCACATTATTTCCACATTCAAGTACCCCTGAGCAGCAAGGCTCGACATAGGCCTAAATCTGCTCAGGTGGTGTTTCCTAAAGACCTTCCTTGCAGCACTGATAGTAAACATTGAACTATATACTGTACACCTCCATCTCCCCTCCAGTCATAGGCCATATCCTATTTGGTGTAACCTTTTGTCCTCTTTGAATGTAGTCAGTAGAGCTTACAGGTCAAAACTTATGGTTGAACAGAAGAACAGTTCTGCTCACACTGCCAGTGCTGTTTGACTTTGATTATGATTGTAATTCTACATGACTGGAAGCTTACCAGACCTCTGTAGCCCGCCCCTCATCTATGCTTGACGTATAGGCTTGAGGCTGTTCAGGCTGCCACTACGTGCAAAACATATCTGAACCTCTGACTGAACTGTTGGCAGTCGAGTTGCATATGGGGTAACGTAGGCAGCGATGTTTCACAAGGAAAAAGAATGTTGGGAATATAAAAGACACTATCTCTGGTTCTGCTGCATCGATTTTGATCCTTTTATTTTAACTGTCCATCGTGAGTCCAACACTGTTACAGGAGTACAATACTAAATTGGTGGAGTACTTTTTTAATAATAAAAATACAACCTGCTGTCTTTTTAATTTAATCATTTTCTCTTTTTTTTTTTTTTTAAACGTATTTTTATTGTTTTTTTGATTTAGTACATCACCATCCAACACTTACAACATCATGAACATATGGCAGAAGTGAAAACAATAATTAAAACAATAATAAAGCTGAAAGGACCAAAATAAGTGAACAAATAAATATAGATAGCAAAAAAATAAATAAATAACATTAAAGAAAATAAAAATAAAATAAATAAATCTTGATGTAGATTACAGCGTACATTCCTAACACAAATCAGACATATTTCATTATCTTATTCTCCCACTGCCTCCCCCGTATCTCCACTCCTTAACAGTTCCAGAAATATCTTCCAAATGTTCTAAAATTCAGAAGCCCTCTTTCATTGTATATATCAACAATATAGGTCAATTTCTCAAGAGCCAAACTCGATTTTAAGTTATTTAACCAGTGGTTAAAAGATGGGCACCTAACATTCTTCCAACATAAGGCCATACAGCATTTGGCCTGTAGTAAACAAAGGTCAACCATTTTTCTTTCCTTACAAGATAAAGTACAGTCATCTGGATAAATGCCTGAAATACATAACTTAAGGCAAAAAGGTACAGGGGAAGTTGTGATGTGAGATATATACTTTAACACTGAGCTCCAAAATTTTTGAATCTCTTCACGTCCATAAGCAGTGATATAAAGTACCCTGGTGAGTATTACACTTATAACATAGATCAAATCTATTAGGATCAAATTTATTTAATTGTACAGGGGAGATGTATGTCCGCATTGTCCAATTAAATTGTATCATTCTCAATCGAGTGTTGATGGTTTGAGTGTGTGTTTTTAAACATATTTTACGCCATTCAATAAGTGAAATATCTTCTTGTAAGTCACGTATCCACTCCTGTCTTTTACTATCAGAGTTTTTCTTATGGTTTTCAACCAACAAGTTATAAAACTGGGAGACCAGTCTTGTACCAAAACCGTTTTTTGTAACATGCGTTTCTAAGACGGAGAATGGGGGTTGTTGCACTGAATTGTTTAAGTGTGCCAGAATAAATCTTCTAAGTTGTAAATACTTAAAGAAGTGTTTCTGCGGTATATCAAACTTTGCCTTTAACTCATTGAATGACATTAGAGTATAATCCTCATATACATCCTGTAGTTTCACTATGCCCTTGATCCACCATGCTTTAAAACCCATGTCGTTCTTAGCCAGGGATTGGGGAGAAACAGGACAACCCTGGAGAGTCATCCAGCATTTTTTGTACTTCATGCCAAACAACAATAGTGTTTTTTTACAAAAGGATTAGTAGTACTATTCTTTAATGTTTTAAAAGATGCTGAGTATAGATAGCTATTCAATGACTGACCTTTTGAGGACAGTTTTTTAATTTCTAACCAGGGCAAGAAAACATCTTTCGAAAACCAAAACATTGTGGTCCTCAACTGAGCAGCCCAGTAATACCATTCTAGATTTGGCAATTGTAGCCCTCTCCTGTCATAAGGTAAATATAAGAGGGAGAGTCTGAGTCTTGGCTTCCTATTGTTCCAGATGAAATTAGAAAGAAGCTTTCTGGTCTTAGGAAAAAAAGGAGGAGGGGCCAGCGGAATTGACTGAAAAATATATAAAAATTTAGGTAATATAGTCATCTTTATTATGTTAATTCTGCCCAGTAAAGAGAGCGGCAGTGTTGTCTACCTAGTGATCTCTTCCGACACCTCTACTACCATGGGCTCATAATTGGCTGAGCTAAGATTACTTATCTTTGGAGTTATTCTGATGCCCAAATATTTAAATCCCTCTGTGGCATTCACGAATGGGTGGGATACTACTGGTTTCTTCCTTTCGTTTATATTTAAAAACATAACAGACTCCAAGAGAGATGGTATTGATTCTGCAAGATGTGATAAAAACACAATAGTATCATCAGCGTACATTGCTGTGGACCATATCCCCGGTCTTAATACCATGGATTGAGGGTTGTGTTCTAATCGCTATTGCTAAAGGTTCCATGGCTATTACAAATAGTAGAGGTGAAATTGGTGACCCTTGCCTTGTGTCTCGAAATAACTCAAAAGGCTGAGAGATGAGGTTATTAGTAGATACCATTGCAGAAGAATCAACGTAAAATTTACGTTGATTTACGTTGATGATATATATATATATATATATATAAAATTTCTGTCTCAATTGTGAGGAAAATGCGCTAAATGTGAGGAAAGTGAGCTAAATGTTGAAAATTTATCAGCTAAAAAATTGTAACCGAACCTTTACATTCGGCACCCCATAGATAACCACGCCCCTCAATTTAATCATTTTCTGTTGTATGTGTACCAATTAGTGTGTTATTTCCATCCGGTCCCAAAGAACACAAAAAGGCCAACTCTGGTTGCAACACATTTTAATTCCTACTGTATATTTTTTGTATTGTTTTAAGTGCCTTCATTTGTGCCCAAACTGAATAAAGTAAAGTTCGCATATCTCTGCAATTCCCTTCCATTTTTTTGTGTTACCACTGACCTGTTAAAAACTACTTTTTCAGTTTCTTTGTTTATTCCTGGATACAGCACGGTGTGCTGCCAGTAGTCATGGGTCGATATTCTAAACAATACTCTCACTTACTGAAGTGAACGTATCAATAATGTGTTGGCTGGTAAAGAAGAGCTTTTTTTTAAATCAGATACAGGTATTCCAAGTCAAGACAGGGAGGACATGTAGTGTGAATATTGTTATAAAGATAGCTCCTGAGGAAGAGTAGCAAGCTTGACATGTGTTGCAGCCGGAGTGACTGCCAGTCAGAACCTTTTTGTGTTCTTCAGGCCCAAGTGTCTGCATTTGTGTACAAATTAAGGTCATTAAATTTTCTCACTTGTTACTTATTTACATACTGTATGTTACCACTAACCTGTTTGAGAAGCCTACTTTTTCACTCTTACTTTGAGGTTTGTTTAACTAGCATAGCATTAGCCTGAATCTAAATAATCTATATGTGGTGGTTACATTGGATCAATGTGACCTCTTCACGGATTAGCCTAGCATTAGCTATTTATAATGAATATGCAGTCTGTGCTAAATGCAGAGGTTTCAGCATCAACCTAAAATCCCATTCTAGTGGAAGTTACAGTGGAATCAGACCATGTCAGAGATTAAAAAAAAGCGTGATCACCACTTTGTGAAAGGTGCAGCCATAGCTTAATATATTGTCATTACTCACCCTCTAGATGTACTGATGCTTTAAATAAAAATAAAATAAACATGTCCTTTTTATCAAATGTTAAGAAAGTAGAAAAATCTCACCCATCAGATGGTTTTTACAGGATTTAATAAAACATGTTTCCAAGAATCAACACTAAATGATGTATTAAGACATGTATGACTTATTAACATATTGTTTAAGTAGCTCCCATTCCAAAAGGCCAAAAACAAAGTGCATGTACATTCAAAAGCAAGCTCCTCCACAGGAAAGCAAAACATGCAGATGGGTATGTTTTTCATTCCCAAATTAATTCTAGTGTCAGGTCTTAAACAATTAACAAAGGTTTTAAGATGTTCCCTTCCACTGTTCTTCCCTGCCTTGTGTGAAATCAGGTAAAGAGGGCATGACGCAGACAGGCTATCTCTACCCGAAGGGGCCAGTGGAGTGGAAATGACGAATAATTCATTTTATGGACTGTCAAAACACCCACATTATGGTTACTGATGATAACCATCCAGTGAGCAGGAAAAAGCTGGGTCATCCACTCCATTTGCCCTGTAAGGTCTTCCTGTGAAACGTGTTCGCACAAACTCTGCACTGTTCCTTGATTTTGTCTTTCTTCAGTGTCTTTGTTGTTTAGTGTCTTCTCTCTGTCTTTTTCTTTCTTTCCCCTCCCTTATTCTCCATCTTGGCTCCCTGTTTAGTCAAATGTGTGTCCTTATTTCCTGCCCAATTTATCTTTATCCATTGGGGAAAATGTTTTTTTTTTTCTCATAACATTTGGTCAATTTACCTGTCAAATAGAGAGGGCACAAATGACAAAAAACTAAAACTGCTGAATCCCTGTGGTGAACATGGTGACACTTTACTTTTAGCAGTAAAACAGTTGT
This sequence comes from Sander vitreus, assembly GCF_031162955.1. Lineage (NCBI taxonomy): Eukaryota > Metazoa > Chordata > Actinopteri > Perciformes > Percidae > Sander > Sander vitreus. The sequence continues at coordinate 14,668,399 of NC_135856.1, read as the reverse complement.
CAAGACAACAGCTAAATATTCATCCACCATGTGATAATGGATGAAACACCAACAACTCTCTTAATATTATCTCCTTCCACCCCAGCCGCCATTTGATGGCGAGGATGAAGATGAGTTGTTCCAGTCCATTATGGAGCACAACGTGTCCTACCCCAAGTCCATGTCCAAAGAAGCTGTCTCCATCTGCAAAGGGGTAAGTGGACATTCTTTGCCCTCAATAAATAAATCTTCTGCCGTTTTAAAGCCACTTTTTGTTGTTAAGCAAAATCCATAAACATAATGACAGGTGAGTCTATTTGGTATTCATAAACATTGTACCTGCAGTCAGTGGGGCAACCTTTTCTGTTTACACATTCCGAAAATTGCACTTAAACTGAAATATATTTAAACTGCTCCTTTGAAAGACACAGAGCTTAAAATGTAGATTTTCAACCGCAATCGACCTCTAGGGTGCATTGCAGTAAATTGTCTTTAACATATAAAACCTACAGTATATTTATACACTAATGCAGTAGTTATTATAACTTATAATTCTAAACTGAAAACTGGACAAAAACAATTACTGTATACTGGCTAAATGGAAAACGTGGACAGTCAAAAAGAAACCCCTTTGGAGACAATTTAATGATTATGTCAATTGTTTATTCCCATTATATTTTTCATTACATTAAACTGATCTACTATGATTATGAGATTTTGTTTCCACTGCCATGGGTATATGGCTGCTGGATCTCCAGAGACAGAGGGGACTGACCAGTAAAGTAGCTCAGTGCAAGTCAAGCATTTTATGGCAGCAGCATAATGTTTTTAAAGCAAATGAAAGAGGAAGGAACCCAGGAAAAACAACATTTTGTTTAGATTTTCTTTAGGACACTTATATAACGGATTCACTGAAACTCCATGAAATTTGCAATGTGACCCACTTCATGCTTCACAGAATAAACAATAAGGCAAAAAATCACGTGTAGGAATTGTGCATAAACTCACTTATTTACACTCCTCTGTCTATATGACCTTCATTGTCACTTTGTATACACTTTAAAAAGAAACACTGGTATGCTACTACATGGTCATCCTAAGGGAAGCTGGTGTACATATACAATATGGATGAATCTTGGCGCTGTCACCGTCACTGATGACATGAGGTGCCGCTAAGGACTATTTGATCAATAAAAAAACGAGAATTACTTTAAACACATTCTTTATATGGTTCATGTCATGAGCAGCAGAGACTCTGGTTCAGTTCCTGGCAGCAGTGCTGAAGATACAGTAATACTGTTGGTAACAGAAGCGACGACATAAAGATTATAAATCATGTGTAAATAAACCTTGCTTTTGTTGAAATGTCTGGAGATACTCAAAAGGGTATACAGAAAAGCACGGATTTGTGTAAGTCTGTCCATATAAGGAATTTAATAGTGAAAGTGGCAGTTTTATTTCTGTCCAGAGGAAGTGCAAATTCAATGAGCTGTGCAATAACATGCTTTGTCTCCTTGTCCCTTCCTCAACTCCACTTGTGTCTATTTGTCCCCCTCTTTGCTTTTCCCATCGTTTTCTTCCTCCTTCATATTCTTAGCTGTGTGAGTGTACGTGTATGTGTGTACGTGCGTGCATGCGTGCGTGCATGTGTGTGTGTCCTGGTGTGGCCCAAGTCCCTGTCTCAACCCTTGTTTTGGCATGGCTGCAGCACTTCCTCTTCATAGATATATAATAGTGCTTTTCAGCAGCCTGACAAACAAACGAGAGAGAAAGAAAAACAAGACGAGGTGGTTAAAGGGGGAGATAAAGAGGGGAAGGAAGAAGACAGAAAACTGATGCTAATACAGCGTAACTAACTCAGTAGTAGTAACTCAGTGAAAAGGACACAAAATATACAGTATATATAGTATAAGTATTCTTGTGGAGTTTTATTCTGCAACTGTTCATACATTTTTAGCAAGTCTGTGTATACTGTACATTTCATTACATTTTAAATAGGTCACAGATACACATTCATCTAAGCAATGGGATGCTACCTAAAGGTCAGCTATTAGAATGATGTTGTAGTTTATAATGAATACTAGAAGAGAAAAATAATGAGACAGATATACATAAAAATGGTGTTATGAGTATAAGTTGTGATGTAGAGGTAAATATCTGTGAAGATTTGGCACTTGACTAATTTGGGAATAATCTCTGGAGCTCGGTAGCAAAAGTATCCAGAAAGTAAGTTTGCCGTTGTATTGTCAACAGAAAGGGTCAAATGGTAAGCCCAGTGTGGTTTGTCTTTGATGTTTTGCCTCAGTAGTTCGCCCGGTTCTTTCAGACTGCAGCAAACTAATTGGGTTCTACTGGATGATGGTGTGTGTGTTTTGAAAGCCTTGGTTTACTGAATCACAGAGTTTAACTGGCCAGAATCCCTGCTGACTGAGAGACCCCATCTGTTTTCTCTTTTACTTCATCATTCTCTTTTCCCCTTTGTCTGTAACGATTTAATGTTCTCAGCAGAAACAGAAGGGTAACTTCGAAGTTATGTACACTTTGTGAACACATGCAACTTAACCGTTTGCGTGAGATTTGAGTGCTAACAGTTTACAGACAGAATAATCAAATGCTCTGCATGAAATGTCAACACATTTCTTTTTTCAGGACCATTATCTATCACATTTATGCAAAGTATTTCAGCTGCTCGAGTAGGCAAGCAAAAGCTTGAGCGTTTGATTGAAATGGTGGCAGGCCAACAGTCAGTCAGTTTTAAGGACATTTTAATGCGTAAGGTGTGTGTCATTTTAATGGTGACAGCCTCGTGTTTATAGCAGGATGCTTTCTCACTGTCAGTGACAGTCGTGTGAACAGACAGAAAGCTGCAAATGACATTTTCTTCCTCATCAACAGCTGTCTGATGTACTCTGCCAGCTGGATGCACTCTGTTAGTTCAGATGTGGCCCAGCCCACGGCCTGTATGTCAAAGGGGCTTGCTGCAGGAAAGCTGGCCTGCCAAAATCCTGCAAGTAGATATTCAATGCTGAAAAAAGTTTGCCATTTTAGCTTGTCATTTAATAATGTATCTCTTAAATTATATTTTTCTTCAAAAAGTTAAACTGTAGAAAATCTGGCATCTGTAACTGCATACTTTTCTTTCCATACTGTATGCACAATCTACATACCAATAGAAATTCTTTCAACCTGACAGCGAAAGATATGCTGGGCTGTTTACTCATTGTTTAATGTTTAATTTAAGGTACAATGTAATTCAATGGAAAAAAATAATTGATTAGATTGGAATTCATTTCAATTTAAATAGTGGAATCAGATACAGTAGATGGGATGAATGCAACAATGTAACAATGCATTACAGGAATACACAGATTTCTGTTCTGTTGTATCAATACAGCAGAAAAGAGCATGAAAGCAGAGCTAGGCAGCAGAAACAATTGACAGCTTGAATTTTATATTGATTGATTGATTGTTTCTGTGCATTACACAAAGCTTCTGAGCTGCTAGTCAGATCTTGAAAAAAGCCCAATGCAAAACTGCTTAAAAAAACAAAACCAAATGCAACCATGTTAGCGATGGGGCTATGGGTTGTACATGTTTACCATAGACATATGTAGACATGAGAGTGGTATCAATCTTCTAACTCTTGGCAAGAAAGTAAATAAGCGTATCTTCCAAAATCTCAAACTATTCTTTTGAAATAGTTTAGCAAACAATATTAAATTTGGTTTAGTAATGAAACCTGTCTTGTCAGACTACTGTAAGACTGAAAGCGTTTGTGTCAGAGACTGTGGTATTATACTGTAGCTTAATATTGGTGACAAAGTCTTCCCTCTGTGAGGGAACAAAAAAACAAAACTCAAAAAGCATGATTGCTAAACATGATGTCATAAAATTCAGGAGAACTGCCAAAGTGACTGAGCTGTGAAGGTGTGCATCACAGATTTGGGATTTGGTGCTGCAGTCTGGAGTGCTTGTGTGTCTATGTATGCATGCATGTATGAATTCGTACTATTTAAAAAAATGTACGCTGCACGAAATACCAGAGCATTTAAAACAAGCATTTAAACTAGCTCAGTCAAACAAAGCTTAATTTCCATTTCAGAGTCAAATGCATGAATAAGTCATTTTGTCATTGGACAGTCTCTCTGTCCATCTCCAAAGGCGTCTTTCCCTTCCTTAGCAATTTAATCAGGACAAATCACTGCACTGAGGCGGGAATGTTAATGCAAAAAAAATATTATGTATTATTATATTATGCATATTATTATGCTCTCCATTTGTAAGCTTGACAAACAAACATTAAAATTACTTGTAATTTTTGAAACATTAATTGAATAATTATGTTTAAGTAATACAAATGTGTTGGTTATGTTTCCTACGGGTACTTTTTTTATCGCTTTTTAAAGTGCCCATATTATGCTCATTTTCAGGTTCATAATTGTATTTTGAGGTTGTACCAGAATAGGTTCACATGGTTTAATTTTCAAAAAACACCATAATTTTGCTCCTCTTTTCACCCTGTGTGCAAAGCTCTCTGAGCTCTCTGTTTTAGCTAGAGTGAGGCATCACACTTCTATCCCATCTTTGTTGGGAGTCACACATGCGCAGTAGCTAGGTACTGCGCAGTAGCTAGGTAAGGACTACTAGCTAGAAGCTAGCGTTGCTAGCGGTTAGCCACCTCTTTCTCAATGGCAAAACACTGCTATAACACACAAGTTCACCCTAATCTACAAAAGAAATTGTATAGAACTACTTACATGTCCCTCGTCTGCAGGTATTCCATGCAAAGTTGGAAGTGCGCCCTCGTTTAGAAGAAGTCTCCCGGCTAATCCTGCCTTGTACTGACCGAAGTTGGAGAAACCGCTAGCTGATGTGGTATTAGCTAAAGTGGTTAGCACACACCAAATGTAGACGGCCCTGCCGATTTTGACCAGCTCACCCGGAGACTGAAGGCAGGATACATTCAGAAACCCATATCTCACTCAAAAGTGAGCATGGATGGGTTTTTTTCCCCAAGTTTTTAAGCACCAGAGACCCAAAATAACACCCCAAATCACAGAAAAAGTATTTTTTTTCATAATATGGGCACTTTAATAAAGGGTAAACTGTGTCTTCATGTTGTCTGCGATGCCACTGGAAGAGGCAGCAGTTCTCTAAAGGTAGAACAAGCAGATGGACGGTGGGAACAATTATATCACTCTTTTTCAGACCCATCTGTTTAGTTGTCACTTGCTGACCTAGAAAAGAGGTGGAATCACATTACAAAACACATCAGTGAAAGAACACGAAAGTGGGAGAAAACAAAGTGAGGGTTTTCCTGATGCACTAACATTGACCCCTTTTGAGCGAGAGATATCCAAATGCTGATGTTCATTATTTTTTCTGTGATCTGCTAAATTAAAATCTGCACACACACTGTACTTTGCATGACTGTAAGTGAAAGTGTTCCCCATTTACTCAAGAAATTGAAGGAAAAAAAAAAAGATTTTGACTTTTTCTTTGAAGTTGTGACAACCAATAAAAACAATTATGCGAGTCATGCATTCCACACCGTAGGATGAATCACCACTGCAATCCTGAATGAATTTATAGTCTTTTTGTTCTTACTTTGTGTCCTCCTTTTTGTTTCTTACTATGAGCAGCTGATGACCAAACACCCATCCAAACGTCTGGGCTGTAGCCCAGAGGGAGAGAGGGACATCAGAGAACATGCCTTCTTCAGACGCATCGACTGGGAACGCCTTGCAAACAGGGAGATACAGCCGCCCTTCAAGCCCAAAGTGGTAAGTACTGTGCATTTATATTTTTACAGTAGTGAACTTGCTTGGGGTTATATTTACACTTCATACTCTAATTAAGTGTGAAACTGCTTAGTTACAGATCATTTCTGTAACCAAGGTCAAGATGATTGTTGCCTCTCTCACATTTGTTTAGCCTTCATTAAAATAATATTTTCCATTACACTTGTCTGTTTCTGTCACAAAGGATATGTTGCTGTTTGAGCTCTATTTTCATATGAATTCATGGTGCAAAGTCCAGCATGGAGCCAGCATAGAAGCATTTTCCTGAGATGGAGTAATTTCCTTACCTACACCTGTTCAGTATTTGGGTGACTTGCCATGCAACACAGCTGTAGCAGAGGGACAGTAGGGGGAACATCACTTAATGCGATTACCTCCACCTTTTTTATGCACATTTTCAATTAAAACACATTTTAAATGCATTAAAAAAATTGGAGTGGAAATTTAGGAAATTCACCAACAATGTTTTTACACTTGATTGAGGTGGAAAAGTTGGTATATATCGACTTAGCGGATAAATCATGACGTACACAAGGAAAGTGACTGAAACATCCACTGAACCTTTCGATCCACTGAAGAGACGTTAATTAGCGTTTGAGATCTGTGTGGACCGATGAGGAGACTGTAAACTTCCTGGAATTAATCCATGAAACAAACATAAATTCCATAATTCCATTACGTTTTCTACATTATTTTCCATCATTAAGGTTTGACTGGCAATCTTTTAATTACGTTATCTTGTTACGCCCTCTTTTTCTGCAATGGTTTAAAGCGTAACTCTTGCCAAAATGCAACCTAGGGTTTTTTTGTGAATATACCCGAGTCAAACTTTCGTTTAAAAGCATATTTAGGACGGAAGCGTCACTTTTTAGATTTTTAGATTAGATTTACCGTATTCTCGTTTTTCGGTCAAATGGCCTTTTGAATGGGAGTCCTAGGGTCACTTTTATGCTAGCCTCAAAATAGCTTTTTTTAAAACACTAAGAAGGCTCGACACAACATGAAACTTTGTTTCACCAGGGGTTATACACCTTAACTCAAGCATTGAGAACATTGTTTGTGTACCCAGAGTTTACATTAAAAGAGAGGTTTTGAGCAACTCACTGTAGCTGTTGTTTTTCCGGTCGCCGTCTATTGAGCCAGTCAAAAATAGTTGAAGGAGGAGAGTAAAGATGGAAAGCTCCAAAAGCTCAGTTCCATATAAATGCACGGATAATTAGTTGTTTTGTCATTAGTGAAACACAATATTGACCTTATAGTTGAAAAAGGAGCCTCATATAAGAATGACATTTCCTCCTATGGAGTCTGTTCATTCGCATTCGGAGATCGCCTATTTTGGACTGGGAAAATGGCGGATAGCGTAAACAACAACTGCTAACGTGAGTTGCTCAAAACCTTTCTTTTTAGTAAACTCTGTGTACACAAACAATGTTCTCAATGCTTGCATTCATGTGTAGAGCCCCTGGTGATACTTCGAGCAAAGTTTCATGTTGTGTCGAGCCTTCTTAGTGTTTTAAAAATAGCTATTTTGAGGCTAGCATTCAAAAGGCTATTTGACCGAAAAACGAGAATACGGTAAATCTTAAAAGTGCACTTCCATCCTAAATATGCTTTTAAACGAAAGTTTGACTCGGGTACATTCACAAAAAGACCCTAGGTTGCATTTTGGCGAGAGTTACGCTTTAATGGAACTGGACTGGAGAATTAGCGCCACCATGTGTTTATGTCGATGTGTCAACCCCCAATATTCGCGGTACGGTAGTGGTTAAAAAAGCACATGAATTAACTTTTTATTTTGCACATTTTCTCGAAATTCAGATGGAAACCTGACAACTTGCAATCCAGTAACGTCTACTGCCACACAAATAGCTAAAGCGCGCCTCCACTCGACTGCACTTTGCACAATGCACCAAATTAGCACACTTTGTCTTTCCTTTGTCCTGGTGCACTTGTTGGGCCCTATCTATCGAAGCCCGACGCAAGTGTCTTTGCTAGTTTAAGACCGACGCATCTGTCAATTTCCCGTCCAGCGCCCGCATCTTTAAATAGCAAATGCACCTGTGCCCATTTTTGCGCCCATGGGTGTACTGGTCTTACAGGGAGGTGTGTTCAGGTGAATTCTTGGCATATTGCTATCTTGAGGCAGTGGGAAGTGATCGCGCCATTGACCAACAAAAACCTAGTCTAAAGTCAATAGCGCAGCATTTCATTGTTTTATTGTAACAGCAAATTAGTAAACTGCGCATAGGCTTATGCACAGCGCGCACACACTATGCTTGTTACACACACACAAGGAAGTGCAGCAGCACACAAACATGCAAAAGCTTACAAATAAAAATATTACGGTGCAAATCCGCCATCATAATAGCAATGCGCCAAGGTACAAACGTGCCTGGCTTTTAAAGGGAATGGGAGATGACACTCTGATTGGTTTATTGCATGTTACGCCCAAAATACACCTATGAATTAATGAAAACACCAAGTACAACTCTTTTGAACCATGCACACAGACCCCTTTTTTCGCCGTCAAACTAGCAAAAGTGGATTTGGACACGCCCTAAACGCACCTGCGCCATGCGCTTCGCACCGTGAGCTTAGATCGTTAAAATAGGGCCCGTTCTCTCCATGGCTTTAATGAGGTTGTGTTTCCTTGGGCTTTTCACTCATTCATCTGATGTTTTTAGAAACTATGAAAACGACAAAAGGTCAGTTTAAAAGATTTTCGTCAGATTTTGAGAGGCGCCGAGCCGACCGCTCCTCAGGTGGAGTGTGGAATGCTGCAGGTCACGTCACATGCAGAATTGGTAAGTGGGAGAGATAAGGAAGGCTGCCCGGAGTTGGAGGATGTGCCAGCGTCGTATATAGTCTGGTGTGTGAGAACATTTTGGATTTCATGTTATCTATGATGACAGCAGAAATAAAACAATAGATATAACTGCCACTGTGTGCATGTATTGTGCAACATGCATTCAATATGCTAATTTTTGCTATATATCATATGCTGAAGTAAATTTTTGGAGTGTTAAAGATTAAAAGAAAAAATAACAAGAACCGTACAAAACCGAAAACCGTGACCCTAAAACCGTGATACGAACCGAACCGTGGATTTTGTGAACCGTACCACCCCTAGTTTATAATGTAGCAATCCAGACAAAGTTATTTGCAAGTTATATAATGTGTTAAACACCAACTTCTGGGAATATTTATGAGAAATATGTCCTGTCTCTACCTCTCTAATTGATGGTCTTGGTTGCACTTAAGGGCTTAAAAAGCCCATGCCCAAATCTGAACAGCTCAGATGCTTCAAAAGACCACCACCCCCAAGCAACACACACACACACACACACGCACACACACACACACACACACACACACACACACACCAGAGATGGGGACTCGAGTCTGAGACTCGGACTCGAGTCGCACTTAAGTCGCACAAACAGCTGACTTCAGACTTGACTCGGTTTCGACCCAAAAGACTTCAGACTCGAGCTTCGAGACTCCTCAACAAACTGTTTTCATGCAATTATTGCTTTTTAAATCTAAATTTATTCATGTATTTCTATTTTCTTTTATTGGCGCATATATGTCTCACGTCCCCTGCCCTTTGCCATAATGTGCAACGTAATGCATGCGTTATGCCTTATGTGTGCGCACTCACATAAAAAAACTACATTGACATGGCGACACCAAGTCCTCCCGGAGTTGTGCCTTTGTCATTAGTTTTGCTTTCAATAACTTGGTAAACGGTGGCAGTAAGCGAACAGCTACATGCAAGGTGTGTGGCACCAAGATAAATTATGCCAGATCAACAACATCGAACTTCATCAGGCATCACAAAACACACCCAGATAGGTCAGTCACTCACACGCTAATGTGAAAGAGACGTTACATTTAGCATATATCGTCACAGGTAACAAGCTATCCATCGCAAAGTGTTGGGAAACAGGCACATTGTATCTTTATAGTTAGTAGTTACTGAGGCTCAGACATCCATGGTGCACAGGAGGCGGGACGCACGGGTCCATCTCCCCAGGAACAAACGCTGTGTCGGGTGGGCAAACTCATGTGATGCGTAATTGATCCCGTGGCTGATTTGTAGGCTATTAAGTGAACAAGGTGTACCTGGTCCACCAAACACTGGTCCGTCTTGACTGTCTTAATTCTGCACATATTTCTGTTACTGTAGTCCTGTTTACTATTTCATTATTTCATCCATGCGTGGTGAGGCGGGTCCGTGCACACTGTCACCTGCCATGGAGACGCTGGCCTCACTAACCTCTCCTCCTCTGAGTCTGGTCTCCATTGCGCTGGACTCAGTTTCACTGAGCGTACTAACACATAGAAAATAAATTGTATTAAATCACTGAGTTCAAACTGCTTATTGTGCGTAATTTGGACTGACACTGAGATGCATGTTGTTCTGTAACTGGTGTGGCGCTGCCACTATTCTCTTGATTTCCACTTCGACATTAGACATTTTTTTGAGTGAAAGAGACGTTACATTTAGCATTTATCATCACAGGTAACAAGCTAACCATCACAAAGTGTTGTGCTGATGCTGGGATTGCCTGGGAACAGGCACATTGTATCTTTATAGTTGTATCCATATGATGTAACAGACTTAGGTTAATATTTCAATTTGAATTCATAAGATTTAACAATACAGTGTTAGGGACCGATCAGATGGCCAGAGACTTGAGACTTGACTTGAACTTGCCCCTCTAAGACTTGAGACTTGACTTGGACTCAAGCTCAAAGACTTGAGACTCGACTTGGACTTCCAAAAAATGACTTGTCAACATCTCTGAGACACACACACACACACACACACACACACACACACACACAGATAATCTTTATCTACGCATGCCACATTTTATATGGGGTCACTCTCCTCAAGGTTTTCATTAAAGTTTCATCCATTGTTATTTAGTGCACTTAAAATTCACTTTAGCCCTTCTTCTTAAATCCTTCTTGTTAATAATCTAAAACTTACAACAAAAATGGTCAAGAGTATTTAAGCATATGGAATTTGAACACACGCTCCTTGCTTTTGAGGTTGCATCAACATTTGGTGTATTGTAATTACATACACACCCATTAACAGTACTAGGTCGTTTTTGTTGCCTTTGATGTATGACAACCATCCATCCATCCATTAATTTCCTATACCTGCTCAACCTTTGCATGGTGATGGGGGTCAAGAGGCAGTACACACCAAGAACAGGTCACTGTACAGTATTTTTTCTAGGGTTTTTGGCAGCCTACAGTATAATATAACTCCACTGTTATTGCATAAGCATCACACATTTACCAGCACATATGTCATAGACGCGTTTGTGGCACTTACAATGTGTTTTGGAGGTGTATAGTAAATGTTGTTATTTACTACAGTATTAGACTACACTAGGTCTAATTACATAAAGGCGAGTTCATCATAATCTGACTGCAGTTCTTTGTAACATTCCCACTAAGAGTCACTGACAGTGCCGGGGATGTATGTAAAGAATTTAAGACACAAGGAGGAAGTTATAGCATTTGTGTAGTCCACTACCCACTATCCAAGATGAATGTTGGAGTTTTAAGTGATTTCACCACACTGACAGCAAAAAAACCTAGACTAAATTACATAGTTTTGCAAAAAATTTATATAGTCTGCAGTAAAAATAAATAAATTGGTGGCTTTGCTCAATGAATAGAATCTTTGCCTTAACTGATGTGGATAATACTGCCTCGACGTGAGTCTTTTGTATAGTCAAAATAGCTGCTGGCGTAGGCTCCTTATGGCATGTCTTATATGGGCTGTAAGTAATTTCAAAGCCTCCCATCTGAATGTATAATTAATATAACACATTTATTATGAATACATATCTCATAAAGCTCACATTTTGCTGCACAGTAAGGAGTAGTTTTAAAATCCCTTGAGATTACATGATCATGCACACACACTTTCTTCCTGTCTGTTTATCATTCTCCTTCACACACACACACACACACACACACACACACACACACACACACACACACACACACACACACACACACAGAGTTCATATAGACTGAAACAAAAAAAAAAACAGGAGGCAACAGAGATGAAAAAGGTCACTCAGTGTCGTGTGTGTGTGTGTGTGTGTGTGTGTGTGTGTGTGTGTGTGACTAGACAAAGAAACACTACTGCATTCTGTCACATGTGTGCTGACAACCAGGGGACTCACCAGTACACAGAAATGTACTCCCTCATGGAGTTATGAACATGTGGGTAGGTGTGTGAGAAAAGGAAGTACTGTGACAGACATGAACAAACCCACAGACACAGTTATATTTCAGTGAGCTCACTATAGCAGCTCATATAAAACACAAACATACAATATATGGCATTAGAGTTCTCCTTATTTAGGGTGGCAGGTGCTCCCCACCTCTGGTGTCCATATTGGTGGTTCTCAACTCTTTGTAAACTATGGCTGGACCCAAATAATAATAAACCCATTTTCTTTTCTAACAACTAACCCTTAACTTACATAATGCAGGCCAAACATATCCAATCAGAAAGGTGGAGGAACCTAAATTATATTCCTTCAACTTGTCAATGTAGCATTTGGTACATGTTTTTTTAAAGAGATGGACCAAAGGCCTTTGAGGAAACTCTGCAAATGTAGTTGTTCATGACTGATATGAAATCTCTCCTGGTCCTTTTGTCAGACATGACCTGAGGAGCACTTTCCCTCGATTATCTCTGAAAATGTCACAACTGTAACCCAATTCTTAAGGTCATCCTCCACTTAGGAGTGATTTTGAGTGTGTGTTCAAGTGTGTGCACGTACACGTTACACATTCAGTTTAAATATTGTAGTTCTCTTCTGTTTCAACCCTCAAGGGCTCCAGTTCCTCTTATAAGGTGAATCCTGACCTCTTTGTCCATGTAGTCTCCCACTGAGTGGACGTGCTGGGTGTCCTGGAAATGCTTTGTGTGCTTTGTGCGTGTATGTTTGAGTACATGTATGTGTGGGAAGGTTAAAGAAAGTGAAGGTTACAGAGATTTAGGAAAAGCAGGGGAGGAAGATTTCCTTGCATGAACGCCTTGTCTCTGTGTCTATTTGCTGCATATGTGTAGGGGGGGTAATCGGAGGGAGAAAGGAAAGCTTCTGTGCTGATATATTTGTCTACGCTGAAGCTGCAGGCAGGTAGATGCATGCAAACAAACGTGCATGTCCTTTTGCATAGTGCATGCTTGCATGGGTCTGGTTTTCGATGCAAGCTCTAAGCGTGAAAGATGAGAGAGGTGGAAAGAGAGTAATAAAACATGTTGAATGCTCTCTATTATCAATATAACCTGCTTTATAAAGAATCATCATGTCCACCTCACAATGCCATGTAATACTGCAATATTTTCAGTCCATTTCCACCAAATGGCTATCATTATACACCTCCCTCTCACCAGGTCTAACCCTTCCTCTCTAATCCAGTTCTCCTCCTCTTTCCTTTCTCCAATCCCCACTCAATCTCACTTCATCCGCCTGTGACAGCTGTGGAATTGCAATCAATACACAGGCTGTACCCAGCTGAGACATTCAAACCATCTGTGTATATTGGACGTTAATCCATATTTATAGGGCTGGATGCTGTCACTGTGCAGTCGTCTATACTGCAGGTAACAAAACAAGCACATACTAAATGCAAGCCCCGTTCATCGAGCAGTGTCTGTGTGAAATCAGGTTAATTTCTTGAGTAAAACGCACTTGATGGCCACACGTTTTACACCCACTTGTGGATGGCCGAACGTCTTTAAGGGAGCAGAGGACGATGGAGAAAGTGGGTCAAATAGGAAGCTGCTGATTGATGGGAGCGATGAATGAAGGGAGGGAGTTAGGGGAAGAAAGAGTGGGAGGACTTAGTCACTGCACAGAAGTCTTGGAACAGTCATGCCTGGATGGGATACATGGACACACACACACACACACACACACACACACACACACACACACACACACACACACACACACACATATGGATGAGTGACTCACTGTAGCTGTAAGAAAATGAGAGGCATAGACTGTTGCAACTTGACTGAGCATGTTTTTCTTTCCTCTTTTAGCTTACGGGACATAAGAGGGAGAATTTTCAGTTTATGTATTTAGTTTTTAATTTATATATTTATATTCTCAGTTGGGGTGAGTGAATTGGTATTTTCAATCACATTTTCCATAAAAACTGTAGTTACATTTGGGTTTATGAAAGGCCCAATTTATAATTGATTTGAGGTTTGTTTACAACATCAAATTGGATATGAAGTTATTGTCTTGAAAATATTTTCCAGTATGACATTTTACATCTGTGTAGATGCTGCAGGAGTTTGTAATTGTAACATTGGGTTAAAACTAGTGATGCACCAATTCTATACTACATGGCACAACTCTAATTGGAGGCAGGAACTCATTTAACATCCTAAGTAGCTGTATGTTTTTTAATATGCTTGAGTGCAGATGCGTGTCTGTATGTGTGCAGAAGGAGAGGGAGAGAGATTAAAGATAAGAGGAAGTAGGTCAAAAACCCATGTAGGATAATATATCATTGTGTATGGGACGATGTATCAACAGCGTAATAGGTCTCACCCCATTAGGGTTGGGTGAATCCCACAATGAGAAATAGGAGACGTTAGACCAGCCCTGCGCTTTTCCAAAAAGGCAGGTTTATGTTTCTGGAAATATCACAAAGGCAGTGGTGCAGATTTTCATAACCATGGTTTATAATAAAATGTTCTCCTTTTGTTGTTGTTGAGTGAATCTTTTGAGCCTCATAATGAGAGCAGCATAATTTATAGTCTAGTTAATGTCCTGTTTTTGTGATGTGATCCTCTTTCACAAAAGAAAAGCACTCAGTACCGTGAGAAGTGAACACAACATGCAACATCTCACATCAGTTTGGCAGCTGAAGCTCCATCCCGCATATGCTTTGCTTTACACACTGGTGGGAATTTCACTCAAGAGCTGAGGTCCGGTGTCACAAGGAGTAACTGTTTTATGATACAAAAAAGGCACATCTTAGTGCTGGCAATTGCCGGTGGAGGTCAGAGTGAAAAATGCGATGCTTTACTTGAGCAGCGGATGGTCAGTGATGGATAGAATTAGACAAGTATGCGGACAGGCACAGCAGTTGAAGGATGCTGGAGCTTACCCATCAGGTATCTGCTGTGTGGAAACAAGAGAGTACATTTAGAAATAACATGCACACAAACACATCTGTGCACACACACTTTAAAAACATCTGTGACTCAATCTTTTAATGTTTTGTTGTGTTCACTTCCGTTAAATCACATGACGTGTTGTCTCAGTCTGGACTCACCAATAAAAAAGAAGAAAATAAAACTAGAAACCTTTATACATCTCTGTGTTTGCTTGACAAACACAGGCAGACATTCCTAAACACACAAAGACTGACACGCAAGCAATTGCTGGCACACACACAGACACACTGAAGCAAACATGGCAACATACTGCACACACAGCGCTTTTCCATTACATGGTACCTGCTCGACTCGCCTTGACTCTACTCGCCTTTTTTGGTTTTCCATTACGAAAAAAAGTACCTGGTACCTATTAACGGGTACATTTTTTTAGTACCAGCTCAGTCGAGGTTCCAAGCGAGCTGAGCCGATACCAAAAGATGACGTGAAAGCAACAGAGGGGGGTGTCCTGAACAAACCCGCCATTTTTAAATAGTTTAGCCAGCTGTGTTTTTTTCTTTTTGCTGCCTCCAGCTTCATTTGAAACAACATGTGTCTTCTGGCTGTGGCAACAACAACACACCTTCGACGTTCTGTGTGTGTGTCGCGTTAGGTCACAGCAGTTTACTGCGGCGCCGCTATGACGACCAGCCACACTGAGGCGGTACTAAAATCTGCAATGGAAAACAGACGCACAGTGCGTCGAGGCGAGTCGAGCAGGTACCACGTAATGGGAAAACGCCATAAACATGTCTTGTCTGTGAATGGAGGGCAGCAGTAGATGAGGCCAATTAGTTAGTCAAGACTTTTAAAGCCAGGGTTGGGTTGGTTGTGAAGTCATATGGCAACAATTAAAAGGATTTAAAAAAACAAGACATTATAAAAATGTCCTTTTCACACTTTCTTGCTACCCAAATCATCTTAAGCTTTGGTTCATTGGAGGTTTAACGTGGTAGTTATCGGTGGCACTGTAGTGTGGATAAATCCCCCCCTGTAGTTGATCAAGTCAGTCAGTCAGTTATTGTGGACTCTAAAAGAATGTTCAAGGGCGATCACTGGTGTCCAGTCAGTATTAATAGCACTTATCATCCAAAAAGGGAAAGATTTTGAGATTTCTGTGAACATGATCGGTGAAGCACAAATCAGTAGTTGCCAAGCGGGCTTTGTTTATAGCAGTGCTACTTTAGAAAAAAAGAAGACAAAACAAAGTTAGAGATACTTCTACTTGGCTTAATTGGTGATAATAACCTGTCATCAATCCTATCAGACACATAAACTCAGCTAGACACATCATAATCTAATTTATTTTGGTGAGATCGTTTTAAAAAAAATGTCTTCAGTTATTGAAACTGGAAACAAATTTGGGCAGAAATGGTTATTCATTAGGTAACGT
Source organism: Sander vitreus (assembly GCF_031162955.1). NCBI lineage: Eukaryota > Metazoa > Chordata > Actinopteri > Perciformes > Percidae > Sander > Sander vitreus. The sequence goes on along the minus strand of NC_135856.1, from coordinate 14,652,003 downwards.
TAAAACTCAAAGCTCCTTTCTTTAATATCTTACTTTTAAATGCTTCATACTGTATGTTTATAGTACCTGAAACTCTGATGTAAAGTTTGGTGAAATATTGCAATTTGCAGTCAAAACAGCCCTTTCAGTTAAATGCACAACTGTTTATTTCTATGGCAACAGTGCCAAAGGTGCTATGGTTGCCATCCTCCTTTTTCTCTATTTAAGCCCTGAATCAGAGCCCCATGGCATTTGGCTTCCCAGAGTCGGTTATTCTCACAGCCAGCTGCAGAACAGTAGTTCCCAAGGGAATGTGAATACTTATCAAGTGGTACACTGGGTCTTAGCATAAAGTATGCCTGTGTGTATGTGTACTGGGGTGTGTGATTGTGTGCCCGGTATGTAGGTGGACTAACTGATGAGGATAAAGATGTTGTGTACAGCCTCTTTCTTACTCACTTGCTCTTTCTCTTGAACACTGTATCATTTCTTCTTGGTTTTTCTCCAGTAAAGACAGTAGAATAACTTAGAAGAGACAAAAACTCTTCATGGACCAAGTCATCTTTTTTCTCTGCTGTCCCTCATGACAATTTTTGATTTGGTTCAATAAAAATAAATACTGCAGCCAACAACAAAGAAACCCAGCCTCTCTAATGCTCTTTGTTGTTAGCTAGTTGTAGACCTTTAGTTGGAGAGTCACTGATTGAGCACCCCACATCTAGATGACAAATTGAAGCATTTTTATGTTGATGCCATTGTGTTACAGGCTCTAAAAAGTGTTAAGTGATTGACAGAAGTATTGATACTTAAATCGTTTGATTCACAAGAAAGCGTGCAAATGCCAGATCAACTGATTTTGAAGCAGAAGTATATTGCCATAGGTTTAAAGTACAGTGCTGTTGCAGGGTTAGATGATACACTATTACTGGGTGTGGTTTTTGCATCAGTCATGTAAATTACCTCATCTTGTGTCTTCTTCTTTTAAAGAATGGTAGGTAGGCACCAAGGCATGCTGGCAATTTTGTGTTAAAGAGATTGTTCACCCCTGAGCAGATCCTCCGTAAAAGCTAATCCTAAGAGGATACCAATAGCCTCGGGTGACAGGCGCAGAATCACTGCAAGCAAATACACAGCACCATAAATGAGATAAGCTTGGAAGGAAATAAAACAGCTGGTTTCCCTGTTCTCTGGTCTTATAGCCATTTCCTAGTGTTGGAAATAGTTCATAGACAAAAAACCTACATTACAGACATTGGTGAGAATTATTTTAACAGGATCTGGTACTGTGTTTACGCTTGGTAAAAACAATTAAAATAGCATGTAAGATGACTGAGCCTTGCAATATGTTCTTTTGCTCTGGTCGGAGCATATAGGTAATGTAAAAGCAAATCTCAGTAATTTCACGACCTCAAAATTGCACTGTTAATTGATTGTCAACAGTATGTACAGTACTGCACCTCTCCTTTTAAGGTGAGTCTCTGGAATAGAAAATGGGCACAAGAATGGGGAAAAACCTGTGTGCTGTGTCTTGAAAGCTACTGTGGTCATACGTGTCATGTGTGATTTATTTCATTCAGGGGGAATATCACTACAGCAACAAAATAAGATGCACGCCCACGTCTCCAAACATGCACAGTACCTTCCTTTGCTGAGAAATTCTCTTTAGTGCAAATTTACCCACCATGTGACATAATCCGTTTCCATGTCTTAATTTGATTATCTTCTCATTACACAAACATGAAAACACCGTTTGATGTCTCCTGTTAAATACTGACAGCTTGCCTCTCTCTTGTGAACACGCTAATTAACCCTTTTGTGACCTTGTTGCACCTTGATGCTGTTGCTGTTTTTGTTCTACGAATCGCTTAATTCTTCTGTAACATAATTACATTTTGAGGGTCAAAAAGCACAAAAGTACATACGTATCACATCTGGGCCGAGATAAAGGAGCTGCATATCACAGCAGGTTATGAGGTCAGAGCAAACACAGCGTGCCTCCTTGCAGAGGTCTTGACACAATTTCCTCTCATAGAATCAATCCTGGGCCTTTGTTTACTGAAAACTGCATTGCTGTTCCACAGCTGTGCCAATGTGGCTTTTGTTTTCAGAAGGGTGCATTGCGATTCAGGTGAATGAGATGTAGAGCATGTAATCGAATGTTGTTAACCTCCTACTGCATACTACAGTGGGAAAAGGGCGGGATCAGGTGTGAAATGTCCTCATTTTTATGTAAGCCAGAGGGCAGGTGAAGATGCATTTGAATTAGCCAACAGGTTGATGTGGGAGAACTCACAAATGTTGCTTGGTGTATTGTCCGTGCACATTTGTCTAGTAATACGAATGGTGATGACAATGGTAGTGATTGCTGATGTTTGATGCGTGTCGTGTGCTTTGGGCTAATCTGTGAAGAGTTCCAACAAGTTAAAAACAAATTGTGATTAATGTCTCTTGCCTTCACAGAATTGCGATCCGCATACTTCCGCCAGTGCTCCAGATTTTTCATGTTTGTTCTGTCTTGTCGGTCTAAAGCTTGCACTCTTCATATTATTTTACATACTGTACCTTATGTCTCAACTTTTCCCTTTTCTGTCCTTCTTTTCTACAGTGTGGCAAAGGAGCAGAGAACTTTGACAAGTTCTTCACACGCACCCAGCCCCAGCTCACACCGCCAGATGAGTTGGTTATTGCCAACATCGACCAGGCAGAGTTTGCAGGGTTCTCTTTCATCAACACACAGTTTGTAAACCCGGCGGTCAGTAACAGCATATGAAAAGGATTGGAAAATGTCCCTGAAGAACCTCACTGCCACTAACTTAAAGCAACCGCCAACCTAACATCTGACAACAACTTGATCAAGGCCTCACTATAAACCTTTAGGTATTGGTTTTATTCGTAAGCAGCATTCAGGGCATGCATTTTTGTTCTGTAAAATATATTTGCCAGTATAGATTAGATTTGATTGGCTCTCGGCCATCACAATAAATCATTTTCTTTAGTTTAATGATAAGCATGTACTGTAAACAAGGGTGTCCTTTCTATACTGCTGCAATTTGTATTGATGGTTTACCATAACTAGACATTTAGAGAATAAATTAATCCATGGCTATATATGATATGAGCAAGAGGATATTAAAGGAACATTCAGCAAGGAGAGCATTTAAGGCATGGATTTTGGAAAAGTTTTTCATGCTTATACCTATCTCAATGGATAAACATTATGGTCTATAGATCCACTTGCTTGGTCACAGTTTTTTTCCATATGGATAATTATCACAATATAGATATTATGCGATGACCTTAAAAACACTCACGTAAGGCAGTGTAGACACTATGGCCAGGTGGTGCAGGTGTTGAAACTTCACCTTGTGATTCAATGTTTCCTGTATCATGTTTACAGTTTTCTTCCCCTTTGATGTCATGGTGATGGTATAACATTCTATTTTAGTACAATTTGATACTAGCTAATCTCAACTTCCTGTGCGTGTAGCAAATCAACTAAAGAATGAACAGTTGTGTAATTAGATAATATGCAGCCTGTAAAAATGGAGATATGTGACACCCATAGGTATGAAAGTGTGTCAGGGTTGGTTCCAACGTTTAGCTTTATAACTTAACTGGTATCACTCTATTTCATCTGCTTTGAAAAATAATAATTCACACACCTATTTTCTTTAACTTGAGCTGCAGATTGTATATTTCCCTTGTCAATAATGTTGTGGACACTATGTGGACACAGTAATCAGTTTAGTATGTGGACAGTGGTAGTACATTATATATCTACCTACTTAGGAAAATAGTCAGTGTCAGGGTTAACCACTGTCTCTGTCCCATCCTATGCCCATAACTACAAAGCCTCCTATTGGTCATAAATGTCAGAAACAGTAACGACATTTTGATAAACTGTTGTTTGTTTTTAGAATATAACATGATATCAATGTGTATTAACCCATCCAATGTTATATTGCATACAATATCGTGCCCTCAAGCATAGATACAACACATTTGTTAGTTTACAGAAGTTGCAAATCAATAGGAGCATTTCTTCTGATGATGTTTTTTGTTGTCCTGAGAAAAACTTATCCTTCATTAGGATTATGTCAACACAGTTATTATTAGTTAAATATCACCTTTATTGCATCCCTTTTAATTTCTTTAATGTCTTTAAACATAGTTTTTTGTCCCCTCTTCTTTTGTGGTCTCATACATTAGATAATTAGATCAGATTTATATTTGAAAGTGTCTACTATCAGTGCATAACTCCTTTGTAAATAATCATGAGTTATTTAAAAAACGTAAAGCAAGGTACAGTTTTATACCAAAACCTGAATGTGCTTTTATTACATTAATTATATAAACCAATATTTGTACGTGTAATACGATTTAAACAACTAGGAAAGTAACCCAGTGCAGATCAACTTTGTAACAGCTGGACGTCTTTAATAGAGTCCAGATTTAGCAAGTTGTAAAATATATCTGTTCCACTTGTTTTGGCAGATTTATCAAAACTTTTATTTTCTTTATTCATATTCATTGATTTTGATTGCAAATTGTGAGTTGATTGGATGCGTGTCTGGCTGTTGACTGTCCCTCTGTATCTGCATGCTGTTGGTAGGCATCATTCATGCACGTGATCCGCTAAAAGCTCCATGCTACGAAGTATAAAACCCCCTAAAAGTTACAGTACAACCTCAAAGTGACACTCCACTCAAAACCTAACTTTAGTGGTAAGAGTTAGTAGTCTTGAAAGTTTGTACTTGTTTCGTCCTTGAAGAATAATAGCCATAGCTTAGATTTATGTTGATTCCAATGGATTCCAATAGTGACAGCTTTTCAGGAAGGTGAAAAGTACATGAGGGCTGGGTATTGTTTAAAAAATGATGATACCAGTACCAATACCGGTACCCTTAAAGCTTTAGTGCGTAACTTTTTTATATTAATGAACGTCCGTTACATTCAAGCCATTGCCAAATGAGTTGCTACAAAGCTAATTAAGACTTTCAGCTCCACACAACTCTCTCTGTATTTCTCAGTATGACTATGTTCAGAAGATTGTGTCATCCGGCGACTTTTGCGCGCAGAAAATCGAGTGAAGATAATTACCTCTTCTGAGGAGTCCATCATGGTTTTTTAATCCTCCGTTTCCTCCTTAGCTACTAGCAACTGCGTGGAGGAGGGGTGGGGTGGGTGCGCGATCACAGAAGGCTCATGTGGCTGCGCTGACAGTTTTGTTGTCATTACTTAGAATTCCTCATGTGGGAGACAGAAAGTACACACTATAGCTTTAAAGTGATACGGATACCAATAGAGTACTTCATTCGATACCCATCATGTAAATAGAAGCATTCAGTTGCGTGTGCAGGTACAGGTATCGTTTGACAGGAGAAGTTTAAATACAACACATTACTAGGTTATTTCTGTCGGTACCTGAGAACTGGTACCTGAGAACTGATACACAGATACACAGCCCTAGTGGGACATATAAAAGGTCAGACCTATGGAGGTGAGTGTTTGATACTCAAAGGATAGATGTAGGTGGAGTATCACTGTAACCATAGTTTTAGATTGGAGAACTTAATGTGCTGATCTTAGACTCTTAAAAGGTGATTGCAGGGTTTTGTAACTATACTGCACACAAATCACAAGCCAAGTGATGAAACACCAAAGTCCTAATGCTCAGGCAGAGTTGTAAACTATGTGTGAAAGCAAGAGTGGGGAACAACAGTGATTTTGCCAAAAGAATGCTGGTCGCTAAAGACGATAGAACAGACGTTTATTACAGTTTATTAATCTAAATAGATACAAATGCTAAAACTACTTTTCAAGAGACTTTCCTGAGACATTGTCCCTGGTTCTTGATCAGTGCTCTTTGCTGTAGAAGCTTGATATATATACATTATGGCCCCTGGATCCTTTTGCCTTCACCTTTTCAGGGTGATGTGGAACACTAAACCCAGATCTGTGGTGAGTTGTGACTCAGACGCACTGCTCGATGTTAGACCAGTGGGACCACTCGCTCTTTGTGTGTCATGAATAGGGTTTATGTTATAATCTTAATGTTGTGCTGTCGTCACTGTAAAATGTTTGTTTCTTCTTTTTTTGGTGTCAGTTGCTGTCAGTGTTGTTGGTTTAATTTCTCTAGCTTCTGCTCAGAAATTCAGGAATGTTTAAAATATGTCACATTATAAAACTTGTGACATAAATAGAAACTATTGAAACATTTGAAATAATTTCACCATGTTTTTCTAAGAGTTGTGTTCTCCTACAATGTTTCCTATAGTATATAACTTTTTGCATGTGCCAAACCTGGAAAACGCCAGAACCCAACAAATCAGCGTTGCACTAGCTGTAGTCACATGGATGACTTTTTCTTTGTGGCAGCTTCTGTGCAGGCTAAGACCTGCCTAAAGCCACACCTGCTGCACAGTCTCTTGGCCACATAACATAGCATGCTGCCATGAGTATACCAGTGCACATTGTGTCAGTAAACTTTACAATGCCAGTCAGTTTAATAAACGACTCATCATACACGGTACAAGATTTCCCTGCCTGCCGAGCCTATTGGCAGAATTGTGTCTGAAAAACATTTGAACTTGTGGTGCATTGTATTTAATATCCACCGTGAATGTCACAGAAGTGAGAGAAAATATTCCTTGTACATACTCTGAGTTTACTCAGCAACAGTCTTGCCCTTGTCTGAGCCTTACTTACACCTCTGAATGTGCTGACTTAAGATATCCATCCCTTTAATAGAATTTCTTCCCAAACTTCTTTCTTCATGAAACATGTAATGTTTTCAAAAAGTCAACGTCAGTGTGGGCATGACATTTTTTTTTTAGTTACTCTCCCCTTGTGTGCCTTTCCCAACTTGAACAGATATAATGTACATTTTCTTCTTAATCTTCATTGTCCTCGCTCTCATCTAAACTCTCTACTCCATGTTTGCTCTATACCTACTCCGCTTGCTGCATTTTGTATCCATTGTCAAAGTAATTGAGTTAATTCACTCAGTTTTTACTTCCCTTTTTTGCTTGTTACTTTTTTCAGTGTTTCAGCACATCTTGCAAATGTCTGTGTGTATGTATGTGAATAAAAGTAAAAAAAAAAACTTTGTTCACATAAATGATTCATGAGCCGGTCAGTAAATCAGAATTTTCAGCCATAAAACTTGACAACAACTTGACTCATCCTCATGTGTCTGCTTGCTTTACCTTTACCTCCCTGTGCCTATTAATGACTGAATGATGTAGTGAGTTAATTAATATATGTATTGACAATATCAAAGGATGATCTTCGGGGAGTGAAGGAACAATGGACAGGTGATTAATGGGGTTTAGTTAAATGAACGAAAGGATAGATGATAATGGCTTGTTTGAGGAACGACCCCTGTGCCTCGCCACATTGAACCATCCTTCCCTTGTCTCTTGTAAGCCCTCTTTCACTCTACCTGTTCCTCCTTCCTCAGTGCCTAGGCCAAGTCAATCCATCATCTTATTGACAGCGTGTCCCTCCTTTCACCCGTTTAGATCCCATCAGGTCAGGAAAGCAGTTGATTTTTCTTTTGCTATTCACTCAACACAGTTTGTATCAATTCCACCCTTTCATCCTCTTGTTTGGGAAAGGAGTAAGCCAAGTGTATTTGTTGTTTTACTTTGTTTACATCCTATTTGATGTCCTCATCTTTTAGTTTTTACTTAAATTGATTAGGATGGCCAGACGATAATGAAGTAACTTTCTGGTGTACGGTATAGATTTTATCCTAAATGGAAGGTTTTAAGACATAGGTCTCGTATGATTTTTCTTTCAATTGGCATTTCTTACAATTCTTCTTTTATTTATCTGTTTAATTTAGATGAATCTTGTGTAACGTCTTTTTTCTTTGTAGTTAGTCATTACTCTCCGCTGTGTCCTGATCGCTGTGAAAGGAAAGAGTTGAGCTGAGCTGCCATCGTTTTGGCTGTATAGAGCACAGGATCATTAATGCGCAGGAATGCCTTATCCCTTAACCCATACAGTAACATGGTCTCTACATATACATGTTATTCTCCTCTCTTTGTTCACTTATTATCTCCGCACACCTGTCCTTGTACATAAATGACTTACAGTAGATATCTAAATAGACTGTAAAAGAAAGAATATATTGTATTTTGCAAATGGTGTATGTTTGTTTTCTTCCCATGTCAGCCTGAAACCTTTAAAATGAGTCTGAGCAACTTACCTTGTAACTGATTGTTATTTGTACCTAATGTATGATAATGCAAATAAAAAAAGGAAAATGAGATCCATACTTCTGCAAGTGTATGTTTTTTGCCATTTGTGACTTTTAAACTTAATCAGCACGTTATATTAAAACATATATTGTGGCTTTCCTGTTTTACATTTCGGTGCAGATTTGGGGTTTCATTTTAACTGGGAAATGTGCATGTTTATCTTTTTTGAGAAATGTCTCAGTGACGTCACCTGACATAATCTGTCAGGTTTTCTCATTCATAAGTTAGCAAAAATAACAAGGTCACTGAAGAAATTTAAATAATACCCACTTCATTTTTTTTTAGTTTTATTTCACTTTTTTACTTTGTTCAGTAGGTTATATCAACCATTGCATTAGCAGAAATATTGCTATTGACTAAATGGACATTTTTAACAAAGAGACATAACTTGAACAAAGAGAACTGAACCTCCCATGGTTTATTAGTATGATGCACTATATTCAGTATGTCTGTGAGTTTGTACTTGTATACCTGTCCATCCAGTTCAGTTTTTATAGGTGTGGGTGTGTGTGTATGTTTTGCTATGACTCTATACATATGCAGAGGTATGAGTTTGTGTGGGGGTGGTCGATCGATTCTGTGTGTGTTCCAGGCTTCTACATTAGTTGGATGGCTGAGCTTGAGTCCTGGTGAAGGCAGAGGGGTGTTAGTGATGGGAGACAATAGTGTAACACTCACTGCTTTCAGAAGAAAGCAGCATCACAGCCTGGCTGCCTGACTGACATGACAAGATCTCCACTAGATTTCACCTAAGTAAGTATGTGAGCACAACCGGGCACTGGTGGACTAAGGGGGGGCAGTGGTGTCCCCATGTTTGAAAAAAAAGAGTGCCCTCTTGAATGCCTAGATGGTATATAAAACATGATAAAGTGCCCTGGAGGGTGCCTTTCCAGTGGAGAAAAAATGATAATGTGCTAGAAAACATTTCAGCTGGTGCCACTTTTTTTTTTTGCCCCTGCCTCTCAGACAGCCTGGGTCCGTCACTGTGCACCTGGGACTTTCCTTTTAAGCCAGAGAGGATTTATGTGGAGCCCATTTACCAAATTAAAAGCAGGGTTGGTAATGTTGAAAAGCTAGCAAGAGTGAAAGTAGCATCTCCTTGGGGCCTCATCTAACCCCTTCACCTGCCCTCGTCACCTAATATTATCATACCAAATGTTTAAAACAAACATGACTACTGTTAACAATGCGGCGGCGATGAGCATTGAGCTCAGGCTCGTACATGGGAGGAGTAGATTACGCACAGCGGGGAAAGGAGGCATTTCATTGGTTCTTTCCAAGCAGACAGCGAGGCAGTGATTGGTGGGCATTTTTACAGGAATACAGCAGCTACAGATGATCTTTTTGCTCCTTTTCAAAGCACATACGACTATTTCAAACAATATATTAAAAAGGTGTATATTGAAAATACTTTACTTTACTTTACTGAGTTTCTAGAAGCTTAGCCAAATTGTCACCCCACTATAATACCTGTCACAACATGCTTCTTTTCCAAAGTATATTTACTAATTTGATTTAAAACTGGATTTCTTCTCTCCTGAGTTGTTAAATTGCTGCGATGCAGACACAAAATTATTGAACTTGTGTTTATTTCTTCACGTGTTGTCAGACAGTGCATAGCTGTCCTGTGATTAGAGAAAGCCCGCAGTGTGTTGACTGTGAAACCAGCTGGTGTGTGAGATTTGTTTACCACCTTTTATGTTTCAGTCCACTGGTTTCTCTCAGTCTCCCTCTATAACACAAACAGACAATAGACACACATACAGTACATGTACACACATTCTCAGCATATCTTCACCTGTTATGAAACTGCTAGAGCGGAGTCATATACAACCATGTTGTCTTGTTATAAGAGCTGCTCTGGCCTTAAGTAAAACAGATGCATTATCATTACAGTCTGATTAACATTAGCATCTTTGTGAATAAGCCATGGAATTTTACAGAAGCTGATTGAAAGATATTTTTGATGTGAAAGAAAAAGAAAGAAATGATAGTAGTGTGCTTTTCTAAGTCTGCATATAGTCTACATTTTGTCTGCACTTTTCTCTCTCTCTCTCTCTCTCTCTCTCTCTCTCTCTCTCTCTCTCTCTCTCTCTCTCTCTCTCTCTAAGAAGATATTGAAGTTAGTGACAGCAAACTATGTTCTAGTCCAATACCTTGGGGAGATTATGGTATTTAATTGTTAAAGCCTTCCTCTTGCTTCACCTTGCTCTGGTCAACAAGGGCTCAGTATTTCCCAAATACCTAAGGATGCCAGGAAAGTTCATGTTTGCTGTCAGGAGGAGCCTGAATTTTGCTTTTGGCTTTGATGTTTGATCGTCAAAGCAGAGTAGAAAATATCAGAAGAGATCATTTGCTTCAACAGTATGCAATGATGAAATGTATGAGAGATAAGCAGTGATACAAAATGGGATGAGGAAGGTCCTGATAGCCATCCCGTGAGGCCAATGAGAGGCTTTGTGAAAGGCCAAGTCAGAGCCAAGCTGATGACAGCCTCTGGCCTATATGGTCGGACGGGAGCAGAATGTGGTTGTTAGTCATACACATGCATGTTATTCACCAGATGCTCCTAAATGACTGAAAATAAATGTCCATATGGTCAGAGACAGTTTGTGCTGATTTTAGTCTGACAGCAGCTCAGACTCTATAAATCTGTGTCGTCCTGAACATGTGACCTAATGCTATCATGAAACTATCACATTTAACACAAATGTTGCTTGGTTTAGTACAAAAAGGTCATTTATTTGTCCAGTGATTGTTTTATGCAATTATAGAAGGTCCCTGACCTCATGTGGAAACACGTCACAGACATTCCACATGAAGTATGAACCAGATGTTAAATAGATGCATTTTATTGAGGAGTGGCAATATAAAACAAAAGAACCAAAGCCAGTGAATGATTCAGTTGAAGGCTCTTTTTCTTTGGCAGAATATTCCCTTCAGTTTTGGAAGGCACAGCAAACAAAACCATGGGTTGTGACTTAAAGGGGAAGCCAATTCAAAGGGGCTGAAACATAAGGGAAGAATGTGAAGAAACAAAATAGAAAAGCAGAGACCGCCAAAAAGGCTTCTCATCAGAGTCAGTGTTAACACGTATTATGTTGTGTCATCCTACTGCAGCCTCTTCCTTTTTTTAGAAGCAAATAGACAGCCATTTTTGCTGAGTTACTATAGCAATGAAAAAATGGTTGTTTGTTGTGAGAATAGAATTCTGTACAGAAAAGTGATGGTGGCTTTTTGGGAGCTGGCAGCTTTGGCTGGCTAATCAAACCTTGTTTACAGGCAACATGCATTATGAGGGATTTCCAGTGACATTTTATGTCACAGTCCCTCGACTGCATTGTAATGACGGTATTGATAAAATATAGGCTATGTTGTGCATTTCAGGAATCTAAAACAGCTTAGTGTTTGATTTTCAGAACACAAGCCTACTAAATCCAACATCTGCAGAACACTTCAGAGTTGTGTTTGGTTGGGCCATTTAAACTGTTATTACAACATTATATGCACGCAGCAGCTCCCCCCCCCCTGTCCTCCGCACACCTGAACAGAGGTGGAGTGCGGAGTTGGGCGCCACGTGCCACGCGCCACGCGGTTAATACTGGCTTGGATAGTAGTGGTGCGCGAGCTACGCAGCCACGGGTCCTGTCTGCCACACAGGCTTATCGCGCGCCAAAACCGAGACAACACTGAACAGGGAGAAACAAGAGGAAAAAGAATAAAGGAAGAGGGAGAGCACTGCTTTCATCAGCGAGTCTTCTTCGTGAAGGTAATACATTATTTGATCTGTTATTATTTGAAGTGCGTTTTAAGATAAATGTCATAGTCGACAAGTGTCATTTGTTTCCACTGGATTCTTTATTTGTTGTTTGTTGTTAAACTGAGGCTTGTTTGCATACTTAAAGAGTCAGAATGTCCTTGCAATCATAATGGAAGTAGAAGCTTCTGCTAACTTACATCACTCACTCACTTTACCCACATTTCTATGTGAAGAGTGGAATTTACTCGTCGTAAACACATGGGATACATGGGATATGCTAATCGAGATATAATGCACTGTTGTTTGAAGAAAGAGAAAGAGGCGTGACAACTACTCGTTTTTAGGATGAGAGGACATGAAAAGAGAAAAGGAGAAAAATAGAGGATTGAATACATACATACGTCGTATTCCGTTTCGTTCCGTTTTCGACGGAAAATAACCCCCATTTGAAAAGAACTTAACTAGACTACGTTTACATTGGATATTCCAGCGCCAATAAAGACGTGTGCACACAGGGTTTAGAAGACATAGCTTCCACTACATTATCGTGTAACAACACGCTCCACGAACTGACTGACTGTTCAGCATGGGAACGTTAGTGAGTGTTTCAGCACCGCGGACAGCGACTTCAGCTCAAGCTAAACATTAAACGGCAGGTGAAACAAACAGCTGGCTTTGATTTCTTCACAGAGGATGCAGCCAACAAATAGACACACTGATACTACTGACCAATAACTACAATGATGTTTTAGTTTTAAATTATTTGAAAAATACTGATAAAATCATGTAAATTCACAGATTTTGAGATTTTGTTAATTCTGCCTACCTTGTAATCTGATTATTACTTGAAAGTCTTATCACATTTTATTTTTACCACTTGTACCACTGCTACAGTATGGTAATTACAAAAAATTGAACAATAGTAAACAAATATGTATAGCGAGGCCTTGAGGCTGACAGACACCCATTGTTCTAACCAAACAAATACTGTTATTGCACAAATTTAGACTGAGATGGTGTGGGCTGCAGAAGACTTTGGCAATGTCAGAAGAAAAAATAATTTCTAGCCACTGTTAAATACAGGCTGGCAACTCCTCCCTGGATGAGAGTTGTTGTGGACTTGTTGCTGTGAGACAGATATTGATATAATAGCCTATATTAGGTCATCGTTGTCCATGCTATCTGGACAGATCGTGCAGTCTTACTCCATTCTTCCTCCACCCTTGTGTCTTGTTAACTCAGCAACACATTTGTCACTCCTGCCAACAAGAAAACACAGGTCACCATTAATAGAAATGTCTGATACAAATTCCATTTTAAAAACATTAACATGCCTGTCGTCAATGTGTGTTGGACTGTTGGTGTTGTGGCTATTTAGTTCGTAAAAATCTTGTTTAATATCACAAGACAGACTGGACATTATTAATTTTGTTTTCAGAGACAGAAGCCAACTCAATGAAGAGAATAATTGGCTATAATTAATTCTGTAAATTCCTGTTATTTATGTTTTGTTTTTTTGTCATGAAGATGTGAAGAGAATATGTATTCATTAAAAAGGTGGATGGCTTAGTTGTATTAGTGGGTACTGTTTTGTTTTCCTACTTAATTCTTTAGTAACTTTACTCACTATTCTTAGGGTGTATATAAAGCTTGCAGAACAATACAATAAATGTTTTAAGCACAGTAAGTCAGCATTCCCTGTAGCCTCAGCCCACTCACTTGGCTGTACCTCACTGGTTTCAGTGATCACTCAGACTTAAAGGAACATGCTGATGGGAATATCCTCAAAAGTAAACGCAGTGCTCTGACAGCCAAAAGAGGTGGGACAGTGATCCACTTTTTAGTTTTAATTTAAATAGGTAATATATAGCACTGTGGCTGCACACAGACTCTGGTAGTCTGGAAGTCCTGCACAAATTTCAAACAGTTCTTTCTGGATGTCTTTTCTTATGTAACACTTACAGAACATGCATGTAAATTGATATATTTCGGTCACATATTTAAATGACCTTCCTTGTCTTGTGTGTGTTTGAATGCATATGACTATGTCTAATATGTTGTGTATTTATATATTTTATGATAAAATCTTCTGTGATGTATTTCTGCCTCTATGTCTTTCTCCTGTTTTCAACTGTATTGACGAACCAGCATGTAAAATGCACTACCAAATAGGAAGCACTGTTTTGGGACACGCTCATCAGTCCATTCATGCTTGATTAATCCGGAGGCTTTTCTGTATAGTGTTGCCTGGTGACAGGCCCAAGTCAAACACTTATAAATGGGAGACTTGTTCTCACAACAAACACGGGAAAATGGATGTAAGTGCTGTGGATCACTGTTTTTTGTGCCAGCCACAATGGCTTGTGAACCCTTTTAGAGATCACTACTGTGTTATTCATTTGTGTTTTATTAGATTAAATAGACCCGTCTGTCGTCTTTGCTACAAGGATTTTCATGGAATGAAAACCTTTCAGGATAATTGTCCATGACGTACACCAAGTTTTGGTAAAGCAAACACGTTCTTTTGCAGTGAAGACATGTAAGTTAAAGTCTTTGTTTAGCCTTCTACATTTTATATTTACTATTACTTATCTACGATCAGCAGAAGATATTAGAAATGCAGCGAATAAACTGACTGACAAGCTATCCGTACACTTTCTGCTCATGATACTGTATGAAGGAATACGCAGGGGATGACAGCTCAAAGCCAAACCATTTTGCTAAAAGACATAAGGGAAGTGCCTTTGGAACAGCATGAAAGGCTTGGGCTATATCCAGAGCTGCCCCATCAAATTAAGATGATCTGAAAATATTACAGATGTACTGCGTTTTGATGCAGTCTGTTCTAAAGACTTAAGGGCGAGGGAGGAGAACATGTTCTACATGAGGTCATCTGGTTCAACTGTTTATATGCAAATGTGTTAAAACATTTAACAGCCAGTTGACTGATTTTATGCCCTGAATCTTGTGATTTCACTGTGGAGAAGAGGTGAGAATATGACACAAAAATTTCCACTTCACTCAGTGTCTTGACAGCTTGCACAACTACCACCTCTGTCTGCTGTTCGCCAGATGATGCACTTTAATTTGCCTGGCATACAGCAGAGATTTGTATTTTCACAGTTTTGGTAGGCCTTCAAGGGAGGGCTGAGGCATCTCCAAAATTAGACCACTGAGAAATCACTCTCGCTTGCTAGCTCCCTACTGGAGGCCAGCACAGCACAAACATAATGGCTGATATATGATAGCATATGGGAAAAAATGTCCGCATATGCTCTAAGTGGGGCGTGTATTGCAACAACTTTATTATAGTCATTTTGTAAACCAATATTGGGTAAGATCCTTAACTATATTGAAAGAGTTTTAATTCTTCAGAAACATAAAATGTAAGATTGACAAAGTGGGAACAATATTAATGGTGAAATGGCTCTTTAAGATTTGCTTGACAGAATGTGTGGCTTATCTTGGCTTATTTCTATACAATGAACTGCCATATTTACTATTTATGACTTGGAAAGAAAGGTTGTCCTTCTCGTAATTGTCTTCCTTAGAGTGAGTAAATAGATATTACGTACTGTATACGACATATAGGGTAGAAAACAGGTGATACTTTTGTAACTATGATTGTTGTATGAAATAGTCACATTTGAATTCGTAATGTCACTGTTGCTATGTAACAATGGTTGTAAAATCAACCATCTGTGTCATTTATATTATTCTAGCTTTGCTTTTAACACTGGAGGACATTTTGGACAGTCAAAATACAGAAGAATACAGCATTCTTTGTAATACTACTATGACCAGTGACCCACTCCCTCTGTATACCTCTGTGAAGACAACAGAGAGTAGCTGTAGACAGTTTGTGGGTCAGTGAAATGCGCTTTAATGTATGATGATGTTTTCATGTACAAGAGTTTGCATGATGTGTATACTGTAGGCATGTGTTGTGTTTAGTATGTCTGCTTAAACCGTACAAGCAGATCTCAACAGGCTGATGATGGGGGCTGCCAGCTTAATCCAGCTGTGTCTGTGGCTTGATGACTTACCTCCTCTCTCATGCATTGGCCTGCCATTGTCCTCAGCCAGCCCTTGCAACATCAACCAACAGCAACTATTCCCACAGTTAAGTCTCCTGTCTACAGAAGCATCAGAGGGATGCACTCACAGCCGCACTCCTATAGCCACAGTAGCTGGGTCAATAAGCATGACAAAAGAGATCCATGCTGTGACACCGGAAAACCCTCAACAGAGACAAATTCAAATTAGGGTGTCAGTTGTTTTGCAGTGACATTCAATGCATTTTTTTTAAACACAGTCACATGCCATATTCATCTAGTTCAAGTGTTTTATTCTTAAACTAATTTCACTAAGTCAGACAAAGATGAGGTAAAAACAAAATCCACTGTTAATCATCTTGTCTACCCAAATAAATATTGGGTTCTCTTAGCGTTTACTGCAGCCATTCCTCTGTTACTAAGGCCATTTTATAAAGGCCTCCACAAGAAAACGTGTCTTTGTTTACATTGTATAATGTGCTGTTGGATTGCTTTTTATTTTGCAATTCTGTCTGCCATCGGACATGATTGCAGCGCGCTAGCTGGCAGAGCTAACGTTAGCTCTGCTAACTAGCTAACATTGGCAGTCAAACAAATGATTCAATGATCCAATGTCTTTTTGATAATCTACACGTTTTTCTTGCAGTAGCCTTTCTACAATAAGCCGTGCTAAAAGTTACTATAATCCGTTCAAGGAGTTGATAAGCAGACAGATTAGCTAGCTAGTTGATAAGTTGTCTACTTCCACTTTATAAACAGATAACCATAGCAGCTAACGTTAACGTAACGTAGCTGCTTTAGCGATGTTTAACGTTAGCTACATAATGTTAGCAATATATCTTGTGTAGAATCCAGGACCGGCAGAGCAGAGGGAAGTGTCAGGGAGCAGAGACAAACTATTTAGCTAGATAAAGTGAGCTGGCCATTAAGATGGGATATGCTCGCTTAGCTTCACCGCAGTGAGTGAAGTCGTGTGTGTCGCCATCCAAACGAAGCCAAAAGAGAGCCGTTTTTGAATTTTGTCACCCTGGGACCCGGTTTCAAAAAAGTGCGTTTTCAGGCAGTGAGTTTACTGGATCCGTGTGGACGACGGGCCCAAATGATGCAAAATGTGCATTTGCATCAAAAAGCGTCTCCGTGTGGATGGCCCCTTAAAAAGTTGTCCCACAAGTTGATATATTGTTTATCTTTGCAGTTGTTTAACTATCAATGCCAAAGAAAGATCGCTAAATTCAGAACCTTATGTAGCATTGTTGTGTTATATCGTAGGTTTATCTCAAAATCTACTGCTGTTTTTTATATCATCATGTTTTTAAATCACATCATTTGCCTAACTTGTTACATTATGGTTCAGCTATGTTCTTGCCCTGCCTTCTTTTGACCAATCACAGATATGATTTGCCCTGGAGGTCTGGGTTTCAACTTAGTATTCAACAACAGTTAAAAATGAGTGAGACATCTGTGTTACTCTTTGACAAGAGGTTAGGTGCATGATAGCAAAGTAGACAGAAGTGGAATGGCCTACTTTTGGTGATGACGTGCCCTTTACTCTCACAGTGGTGTGCTTGTGTCTTACTTGATGTCAGCATGGCCCCTGGACCCCTAGTGGCTTTGTTCAGTACCACATTAATGGTTGAACATGCATTTCCTTTTAGTCAAATCCTGTTACATTGTACATTACTGTGTTTACATTATGGATATTATAGACCTTCTGTAAAATTTGCAAGGATAGTTTTGCATTGTTAACTTGATTATTGCAGTTTTGGTTTTTGCACAAGAAAACTATATTTTTAGGGTGACAGTATATTTGTAAAGCTTCTGCTAAATGTCTGCCCAGTCTATGTTTAGGCAGGAAGGCACACTAGTTTAGTCACAGGTTCAAACAGATTTAAAGGAAATGCTGATGTTTATGCAGGCTAGAGGATGTTTGTGTGTCCGTTTGCAGGCAGGGAGGATCACAAGGCTTTTTTGTTAGTTTTCTGTGGCTTTGAACATTTAATGAGAAACATTTCTCAATAATTATAAAACCTTTTTTTCTCAACTGAGATCAGTCACCATTTATACCACCTTTATAGACCAGAAGAATGAGTAGAATTATTAGTATTCATGAAAGATTGAATGTGCTGTCACTGCGTGCTTTTGAGTGTGTGTGTGTGTGTGTGTGTGTGTGTGTGTGTGTGTGTGTGTGTGTGTGTGTGTGTGTGTGTGTGTGTACCAAACAAAGCAAGACGAGACACACAGTTTAGCCAAATCTAAGTTCAAACCTGTCTGAAACCATATCATCTTTGATGGATGCAGGAAGCAGGTAAACATCACTTACAACTTTGGTAACTAATAAGCCTTTTTCCCAACTGACATTTTGATCTCATATAGCAGGAGAAGCACAGGCGTATCTAATAACATTCATTATGGCTCCAATACATTTAGGTATCCAAATAGCCAGTGAACCAGCACACACAATAGCAGGTCTCTGGATATGGCATCCGTAAATGGAAGGAATGCAGCAATTATAAATGTCATTAATTAGACATTCCTTTGAGCACAGCACTGTGAAATGCTAGAAAATATTTTGGGAAATACTCTTCTCAGAAACTGCCACTTTAGAAGTTGCTTGAGACTTCTGTCCTAACTTCTAATTAAGCTAAGCTAAGTTACCTAGGTGACAGTAACTCAGCATTGCTTGTGCCTACTTTGAAGTAAAAGTTACCAGGGACTGTTCATTATTTATTTACAGGGCCACAGGAGGAGTTTTGGGACCTTTAGGCTAAAAAGATTTGACCCTCCCCTCACCAGTAATAATTATTCTATGACCCTCCAAAATGATTTGAAAAAGAGGCATAACCCTCCCCTTACGTGCTAATTTGTGCTTAGCAAAGATGTACAGATGTCATTTGATTTTTTTTTACAGCCATGACATACACAAGTTAACCTCTGCATTCTCATCTTACACATCACACTCCTCTGTTATGGTGTGGTGGCCATTTCAGTAGATTTACTCACTAACATTGTTGTGAAAACACAATAAGCACGGAAACTAAATGCACACTTCCTACATTACAGCATTACTTCAAATACTAAGTTACTCCTCTAGTAAACTAGTATTCACATGAAATAAAACAATAAAACATTGAGACCATTCAGCAAAGGACACTGGGAAATAACCAATTCAACACTGGTTGCTATGGACTCGTCACTAGGCTTCCTCAGTCATTGTATATTTTAGCACATAGGTAAAGCTGCTGAAGCTCAACATTATATTCCAAAACATATATGTTTATTTTTAAAGCAGATTTTAAATTACATTGTAACAATTTAATAATTCGCACTTATGAAATCCAATCGCGGCACGGCTGTCTTGGAACGCAACAGACAGACGGTGGCAGAATGCCCCGACACTTAAATTCAACTAAAATGTAACAGTGAATCAAGTGTTGGACCTACAGTCTGTTGAGATGCCTCTCCAAACGCAGAAACCAAGCGCAGTCACACCATAAAACGTTAAGACACGTGAAAAAAGATCCGTATTTTGCCATAATCCAATGACACGGAAAAAAAAAAGTAATCCACAGCGATCAGTAGATCCACAAAAAGGGTCACGGTGTATCCAGCAAGGCCTACGCGCGTCACATTCACCAGCCAGCTCCGAGCAGGTAAACGAGGCCTCTCCACTTCGCCGTTTAAACAAAGTGGAATAAACGTATAAAAGTCCAAATCTACACAAAACCCGCAATCAATTAGTAAGCTGACATCACATTTATATACATGGCATTTAGGAAACCTTTATTGCAAGGTTGGCACGGCAAGATGTCCAGACTAGTGCAACAGTAACTTTCGTTTTTTGCGTCCTGCTGCTCCCATCGTCAGCCAGGTAATGTTTTTTTTTACTAAAGCAGTATATGAAATCTGATGTATTACCTACCACCATTTAGTTGTTTTGTGTTATTTAAGATATTTATAAAATATCTGGTCATGCCAGATGTAATTATTCCACTCATTTTTTAAACAATGCATTTACCTGTTTCAGCTACCAGGGGAGCAGCAAACTCATGGGTCAGACCCATCTGGTAGCGAAGGAGGGCCGAGACTAAGAGCTACATGAAAAAATATGCACCGAACAAGCCACTTTGAAATGTTGCTGTTTTCATGAATATAAAAGTTGGGTGACCCACCCCTCCTCCCTAGACTAAAAGTTTTGGGTGACCCTCCCCTCAACAAAGAATAAAAAGACATGACCCTCCCCTATTTTCCTCCGGTGGTCCATTCCATAAATACCGGTCCCTTATCTTACCTAGAAAGCTTTTATTGTGAAACAGCTACATTCAGTGTGTCATTCCGCTGCTCCTCCTAAGTGTGGTGCATTGTTAAATAAAATAAAATAGACAAACTTCTTGTGCTTAACATTATGGAAATCTGGTTTTGATTTATTTGTAGCTGTCTTGGGAAAATCTCATAGTCATGCAGTGTCCTCGGTTTGATACTGTTTGTGTATCACTTTTATGTATTTATCAGGTGTCAGTCTATCTTGACCCCCTCTGGCTTTAACCATGTGAATAGGGTTTGTGTCGAAACCTTTTGGCAACAGCTATTGCAACAATAATCATTATTTGTCTGGTCTTTAATAGGTCACAGAATAGCATCTGTATGTCACAGCAAAACAATTCTAATCATGGGTGTATTTATAACACATAATCATTTACAATTGTATCATCAACTTTTGAATTCAGATTCAAAGAGCAATGTAACATAAATATCGATAAGTGTGGCTATTTTAAGCATTGTCGCTATCATTGCAATATTCTCTATTTTTGTAGGTACTTGATAGTTACCACTAGCCTAAATCACTCTATTTTCTCATTTAGTAATGATACCATATTTTTAAAAGTCTATATTTAGGTACAATCAGCACTTCAATGTGTGCTTTTTGTGCTGTACGACTAAAAACAGCCCTCTGGTTGAGCGCAGTGACACAAAAAGGTCTATGAGTGGAGAGCATGCATCTTGTCCTGAAGTCGTAGCTTGATGCTAAATGACTGAAAATAGAGCCATGGACATTATACATGAATGTCTGATTGCACCATGGTCAAGAATAGCTGATATATAATGATAGTCCTTTCTCATTAATGCTGGTCCTTTGTGCTTTAGTGAACTCTGATTGCGTATACATGCATCTCAACTGCTTCCAATCACCATCAGTCCATTCTCAAGAGACAGGAAAAAGACACTTATTTCTAGTTAAAAATAGTCAAGATTAGAGTTAGTGTTGTTTTTTTTGACTACGTTTTTCTTTTTTGAAAATTAAATAGTCACATTACTTTATATTACATCATGCATGTTCTGAAGGCTATTGTCATACTCATGCATATATTAGAAATGTAATTTCCCATTAGAAAATGAAAGAGGTCAGACATGCCTTGCTCTATTATTCCCAGGTTATCTAGGATGAGTAACAACAACTGAAAGCATGCATGATTGCGCCTGTGCTTACCCATACACACATACATACACACGGTCTGGAGTGTATGCTTAGCCTGCACAAAATATACATTGAATATTAAAATTAGATGATTAATTTGTCTTATTTTCCATTATAACCCATAGTTTTTATATATTTGTATGGTTTGGCAAAATGACATTGGCTACATGTGAGAAATGCCCAGAACCTGTCTAATCTATGAGATGCAGGAAATTTAAACATGATTAGTGCCAGTGCCTCCTCTCTGCAGAAAACATGCAATTTGGTAAAACATTAGTTGCTATGTCTTCTTAAAAGCTCTATTTATAACCATGAGCAGCACCACACCTCATCCCTTCTACATCTAACTGTTCTGTCTGTTGAACAACTGGTTCTGCACTGCAAGCTGGCAGATGTGTGGAGATTTCACTACTCTATTCTACTGAGGCCTTACATCCAGTTTGATACATGAATTTTATGAAAACTTTCAAATCCTTTGACATATTCACAGCATCTTTCCAGTTTCCCGTGGGTGCTCAATATGGCAGCCCACTGAAAACTCATTATGTAAAATCAATTCCTTTTGATACGTATTCTATGCCAAGCTCCCCAGCACTCCAGCTTCCGGGAAATGTGGGCATCAGCTACCATACGAATAGATCCATCGCTTTGTGTAATGAGCAAACACATTCATACGCTCACACCATCTGCATGCTGCTGCATCACTAGATGTAACAGAGCGGAAGTGGATTCATATGAAATATTAGGAGCTGTGTGTGATTATAGCAGAACGTGTAGGAAAAGCAGTCTTATTATTCTCTTTTGAGCATTATCAGTGCTATAAGTTATAATGGTTTTTTTCTGCAGGCAGCAGGAGGACAGTCAAATGAAAAACTTTACAAAATGTTTTCTTCAAACATGCCACACTACGTCTTTGGCCCTGCACTATGTCGTTATTCAAATTCTAAGAGACGTGGAGGAGAGGGGATCTTTTCCAGATTTCTTTCTCAGATAGGAGGAAGGGCCTTTTTTAAGGCTTTCTATTATATTATATACATGTGCCTCAGGTGTACTAGGAGGAGGCCTCAGTGTCTGTGCCAGGCAAGCAAAAACACAACCAAAAGCAAAACACCACACTATATACAATATAAATAATAAAACACTAGCTTGGCTACATTTTGTGACATGGTCATACAATGTCAATGTGATAAGAAGTTGTGCTTTTTTTCAGCTATTGTATGACGGTGTCACAGTTTTTTAAAGCAAAGTGTGACTCAGTATAGTAAATGTCTTTCTTTCTGCCTTTTTTTCTCACTTCTTTCCTCCAGTTTTCCTATTCTCTTCCCCCAGGGACAGTTTAAAACATGTTTTATGACAACTTGCTCCCCTTTTATTTTGGGGAACATAACTTGTGCACATGTTTTTCTTTATTTTCCTCTCCCAGCTCCCCTTTCTGCCGGCGGCGCCCCCCCTGCTGTTGAGGCTGTGGTATGAGCCTATGTGGCAGAAAGGCGCTGACTTTGCTGAGCAGCGTGTTCGCTGTTTGCGCCCTGGGCCTGTTGGGGATTGCTGTAAGCACAGACTACTGGCTCTACCTGGAGGAAGGCGTCATCCTTCCCCTCAACCAGACCAACGAGATACGCATGTCCCTTCACTCTGGCCTCTGGAGGGTTTGCTTCTTGGCTGGTGAGTTAGTATGAATTCTGAAACATGTACATAAAGAATAGTCCTCCCTCACTCCTCAAGGCAAGGTAAACCATAAAGTCTATATCTCATTTCAGTCCGAACTTCTGTTTTATTCAGATACAGAGCTTTATGATCAATTGGGTAGTGAGTCATTTGATTGTAATCACTGGTAAATACTGATTATAATTCAACATTTTAGATGTTTAGTCATCCATGAAGTAAGTTTCACAGTCAGCCTGACCATTTAGTTCCAAACAGAGACTATAATTTAAGGATAACAAAAGTAACAAATGCAGGTCCAGATTCACCAAGATTCCTGTGCAAGAGTAGTTTGCACATATCAGTTATTCACTTAGAAATGTATGCAAAGAAACTTCTTGCACAAACAAACAAACAATCAAACTTCTAGCTAACATGATTGCTGCCAGATTATCAAGCCGTTCTCCATGAAAATATTGCATTGAAAATCTTTCAAAGGATTATAGATGTTTTACATAAGTATTTACAATAATTTGTGAACTATCAGTGGATTCAGCACCACCTCGAATTGTATAAAGAAAATATGTATATGATTTAGATTAACAAGTCATTAACCATGACAGTTTGATAAATCTGGGCCTCAATGTCTATAGTTTATCAATATAATTTCTATTGCACATGCACAGTCCCCTGTGGTTCTTTACTTGGTGTTTGAACACTTGAACATGAATATTTTAACTTTGCCTTAACCTCTGTGCAGCGATACGAGTTCCTTTCATATTTGATTTCAACACTCTACTTTAATATTAGGGTGCATCCTTTAAAGTGTCAAGTATTTTTATTCCAGTTGAAAGATTGGCTTTGCTAGATGTCTTTTCTCATGACTTATCCGGTGGCTGACATCTATTCTGTGGCACCAAAGGCACTTTGGATTGATTGATTGATTGACTGTCTTTTCCTTTTCCTTCTTTGTGTCCTGCATCTCTTTTCCACCATAGCACTCAGCATGGAAAACAAGTATCACATACAGTACAGTTAGAAAAAGCACACATATTTCCACAGTGCATGCTTTAACACCTCTTGGCCTTTCAAAGCAGTGTTCCTGCCCAGCTCCAACATCACAAAGACATCCTTGGTCATGATTGGAAACACTGTCTGCTTTATTTGTTTCTTAAAGACACACCCCTTAGCGTAAACCAGGTATCAAACTATTGCTCTTACCCTTTGCTCCCTCCGGTGATGGCAACATTAACCTTTCTTCCACAACTGACCTGCTCCATCCTGTTTCAGGGTTCATTATTCAGTCAGGCAAATATGTAGGCAATCCAGTTGTGTTCAGGTAACAGATGTTTTCCTGCTATAGCAGGCCATTGCTACAACATACATTGAGTAATGGTCCAGTGTGTGTTTTAATGGTAATTGAGTGGCCTTAATTCAATTCAATTGTATTCATAGTGTCAACTCATAACAGAAGTTATATCAGGACACTTGATAGAGATAGAGTAGCAACACTCTTAATTTACAGAGACCCAACAATTCCCCCAAGAACATGCACTTGGTACGACAGCGGCGAGAAAAAACGTCGTTATTGCCGAGTTAACTATTCTGATTGGACCCAGAAACTATTTCTGAACACTATCACAGTATGTTGTTATGCAAGAGAAGTGAACGAGGTTGAATAGTGTTTTGGTTGGTATTGATGTTGGTTTGAGTTCATCGGGTGTTAGGCTGTTCATTCCAGCATGAGATCACGTAGAGGATCTCTACAGCCATACAGCCAGTCACTGTTAGTGTTGTAAACCATGTTCGATATAGGGCAATGGACTGCTTATGTATTGTGGGCTGCAAGGCGTGTAGCAGGAGTAGCCATGGCATTGTGTAAATAAATTAATTTTAGCTAGGTTTTTTATTTTTAGCATTATCTACCCTTCTTGGAAATGAAAGTATTTCTTCTTTGTACTTCTTGTAAGCATATTTTCCCCTTCATACAATTACACTGTAAGTCTATCTTCACAGTAGCTGCCTGACAGCATTATTTAAATCACATTTTTATAAATCTTAATGTATTTTCATCTAATCCACTTTGGATCCAAGTGTTTTTAATTGCAAGTTTGGAATTGCTGGATTCCTTCAAGATTTACTTAAAGTGAGCCATTAAGTCTGCTATTTGAAGCATAATTAACATATTGCAGTTACATTTGAATGGACTGAGAATTACAGTTGTCATTCTGAGGTGAATAAGAAAACCCCTACAGTCAAGCTACAACAGGAAGCTCGGCAAGTGTGACTGTTAATGAGGAAGCGTTCCACATCTTTAAATGATGTTTTAATATCCCAGAGGAGGGGAACCCCAGGGAACCAGAGACCTTCTATTACACTACATAATGGTTGGTTGGGTTAGTGACTGACTTAATACCAAAAACAAGAGTGTGGGAGAGATAATTCACAGACTCATGATTGCCTGCAGTTGCCTGATAGTTCTTGCCCTTGTTGTTTTATTTGCACTCTTTCAGTCCTCAATCATCTAGATTAGTCATGATGCAATCAGGGATTTTAAATTCCAGGGTTTCTGACAGGAAGTTGTTTAGCCGAAGTGGTACCACCCAGATTTTGACTCAGTTCATCTCCTGACTGAGTCATAGTTATTAAATGATGAACAACCAAAAGCCACACTCATAAATACATACTGTAGTATTTGCTGTGTGAAACAGCCCCTCTGTTTTTTTCCCCTAACGGTCAATGTTTTATTCAATAAAACTGCATGGCCAGCCTCCAGTATAAAACACTGTGGGAAACCTTGAATGCTCATGTTCTTATTCGATATGTAATAGATTTGTGCACGGGATTGAAACGTTAAGCCATTACCTACCTGATGCAATTAGTTTTGAGCCAAAAGCCAAAACACTACCTCTAACTAAAATGTTCAACGCTAACCCCACTTGATTCTGAAGCCAAAGTATACACAGACACACAAAAGCTGAATGGACTGGTTATAATATAAAAATGTGTTAAATTCAATATTACAGTGAGGTCATGGTCTAGTCTGCTGCTATATTAGCATATCTGTCAAATGACATAACTTGTGCACAGACTGCAAGTATTAATACAAAATTCCACCAATTTATTCAATTGTTCAAATTGGCAACAGTTACATAAGTTTACTCTTTATTTGCCCTATCAATAACTATCACAGTCAAACACAGCAAAAATAGTCTAGGGGCCTCATTTATAAAACTGAGCGTAGATTCTATTATGAAAGATTTTGTGCGCCAAAAAGTCAGAATTTTCGTACGCAAAAACAAAATTCAGATTTATAACACCTTGCGGCACACACCGGTACGTACTCTTCTCGTTATAAATACTGACGTGCGTTACCTTATGCGGTCATGCACGAGCCTCGCGCTTCTCCCAAGTTCGTCCCTTATTTGTCCTAATAAGGTCCATGTTAATCAATCAATGAATATTGCAGCCTTGTAAAGAAGCCCTTGATGACCAATCATGAAACGGAAAAATGGGGAAAAAACACGATTCAGTGA
Source organism: Sander vitreus (assembly GCF_031162955.1). NCBI lineage: Eukaryota > Metazoa > Chordata > Actinopteri > Perciformes > Percidae > Sander > Sander vitreus. The sequence goes on along the minus strand of NC_135856.1, from coordinate 14,625,289 downwards.
TTGTGAGATCGAGGTGCTCCTAACAGAGGTAGAACATCGAAACAAAATCCTGTTTGGAGGCCTTAACCCTTGTGTGGTGTTCATATTTTTGTTACACAGCCAATGTTGCCGGGTCTGGTGGACCCACCACATTATTAAGCTTTTAAATCAGTACAGCCATGATCATTTATGTAAAAATACAGATTTAGCTCAATTACCAATGATATATACATCATTTATGGTTCATATTTGACATTTACCCCTGTGAGATCGCATTTATGATCATATGATCATTTTCGGTTTTTGTGAGAAAACAAGGAAATACAATTTAAAAAAAGATAAAAAATAGAATTTTTGATTTTTGATCATTATTGGTGCTTATTTCTTAGAACTTAATCAGAACAGATGAAAGTGCTTGAAATGGAACAATTTTGTAACTTTGTGTGGGAATAGCAGGGGCAGAAAGACAACATTCCCACACACAGACACCTACAATCAGACACGCACACATACAGACGCATAGACACACACAGAGACGCACAGACACATAGACACACACACACAGCAGGCCCAGTTAGGAGGAGGACACAGTTAAGTTTCATAGCACCTACAATTATTACACTCTGGTCCAGTAGACTCAAACACATGCATGTGTAGGGGGTTGCAGTCATTAAAAATAAGTTATTTGTTATGTTCTTCACAGAAAATGAGCCAAGGCCAATAAGTTTGAGTTAGAAGAAATAATAAATAGCATAATTTTTGTCTTTTAGCAAACATTGAAAATGGGTCCCACAGACCCGAACACCATACAAGGGTTAAATAGATTTATTTGTTGGATACAAATATCCATTTTTTTAATTCATGGATAGACCTAATTGATTGTTACGGAAACAAAATAAAAATTTAGAGTGTGCTCACATGCAGGCTGTGCGCTATGCATCCAGAGTACTTTATCCATGTGATATTTCGTGTTACCATCACACACACACACACACACACACACACACACACACACACACACACACACACACACACACACACACACACACACACACACACACACACTAGTAGCCAAGGAGGACACGGAGGATTAAAAAAACATGATTGACTCTTCAGAAGAGGTAATTATCTTCACTCAAGTATCCGGACGACACAATCTTCTGAACATAGCCATACTGAGAAATACAGAGAGAGTTGCGTGGAGCTGATAGTCTTAATTAGCTTTGTAGCAACTCATTTGGCAATGGCTTGAATGTAACGGAAGTTCATTAATATCAAAAAGTTACGCACTAAAGCTTTAATGTAATAACTTAAATTTTAGACCTGACCTGAACCAGTACCAGTATGCATTGTTCCAGTATATCAACACATAACATGCATAATGAAAGCTAATTACATATGCTGAAGAAAAAAAAATCCCATCTAATCCAACACCTCATAGTGTGCGGGGTTAATGAAGTGTTGAGAAATAACATCAGTTACTGCAAGAGTGTGTATTTGTGTGTCATTGTGTTTTGGCGCTAGACTTTGTACTGTATGTGTCAAATTGTTAAAAGAAAAGGTGCTAAAAATCTAATGCTGGGTGTTCCTTGCAAAAATACTGACAGCTGAAATTGTGTATAGTATGAAACAAGCTTTTGATTCCATGTTCAGTTTACTTGCTACTTGATTGTTGTTTTTAAGTGGTATCCAACAGTTTCACAGAGAAATAAACTGAAATTGTATCACAACTATTGCACAAAGTTTACTCATGCCTGCACATGAAACTATATCCTGTCTAGTTACTAAAAACTTGACATTTACAGTCATAACCTTTTAGGTATTATCATTATGCAAAAGCGACAAGACGTGTATGTATTCTGCTGTACATGCTTCTGTGTTTGACTTTACTTTGTCACAGTGGACTAATTAACTGTTTAATCAGTTGTGAGATTTATGTGAAATTTTATTGAATACATTTCTTTCCCTGTCCTTTGTTCCAGGGGAGGAGAAAGGCCGGTGTTTTACGATAGAGTATGTGATGCCCACTAATGTCCAGATGACCTCTGAGTCCACTGTTAGTGTCCTGAGTAAGCAACTATTCACACTCCACTATTATATGAGAAATACTTAATGTTTGGTGAAATTGTTCAGGCTCCCAGTGTTTAGATGGAAATGTTTCATTATGAACCAAAGTGGCAACTAAGGGCACACGGTTTGGAGACAACAGGGTTGTAGTAGTTGTCAGCTACTCTATTGCAGGCTGCGAGGGCCATTCAAACCAACTTATACTATCAAACAGTAATACAGTTAATAGCAACACGCTGGTAAACTGGACGGTTAAAATAACACTAACAAAATGATACAAAAAAACGTTTCATTTAGGTGATCATAACTAAGCTATTTACTATTTTTTCTTTAGTTTGACAGATATTATTTCATGTCTATTCTCTGATCCATGAAAGTGGTTCCAAAGTGGTCTGCCTGCTAGTTTCAGCCCAAAATTTGTTTGTTTTAAGTCCTGCATCGCACTAGTGGACAGTTACCAGGATGCAATGGTGCCTATATGAGGATGTAATATTACAGCAGAGAACAATACGAGCAATCCTTGAATTTGTAAAATATACTGGGCATCAAAACCCAATTTAAGCGCACTTACAGGTGTGACTGGGCTGTGTAAATAGAATTTCAAAATTTGAGAGGTGGGTAAACGTCCTTTATGTGCGTTTACCCTACAGCCTACAGCCCTGGGAATTCAGTTCCAGTCTTCCATGTTTGGTTAGGCACCAACACTGTGGTGAGTAGAACTGGGGAGATGGCCTGGACCTTGAGTGTATTACGCACTGAAGTAGACAAGGTTAAGGGATATCCAAAAAAACCAATTCTAATGCTTATTCTGCACAAAAAGGTAAAATTTCAACACTTCAACTGACTTCTGAGATGCAATAAATTACAAACTATTGATAATAACTAATGTAAAAGTATTAATGGGGGGCTTATACAGTATAATACTGCTGAAAAGGTTGTGCCATAAATTCAAGTACACTTCCAGGGGCAGTGGTAGAATTAAGTTAACTGCATGCATTAGTTGTAACTCTGTATTCATAACTGAAGCTTGTTCTGAATTTGCCCATGTTTCAGGCTCCACATTAATCCAAAAAGACTCACTTTTACTTTATTTTGCCATGCTAACAAGAGTTTAACTTTACTCAACTAAATAACCAGTTCCATTAAGATTATGGCCTTAAACATCTGGCCCACTTAGCTGGAGGGGTAACATTTTGTGTAATGGAGAACACAATGGGGGTCTGGAAAGTATTATCTACTAATTTATCTTCTGGGAGGTACTGTACCATTTGCTCACAGTAGGGAGGTCCAGCTTCATCTTGATATAAATAAGAAACCATGTCCTACAGTAAACCCATGAGATGCTGCATCGACGAGTAAGACCAGCCTCAGTGGAAAACCTCATGCTGACTCTAAAAGGGAACACTTTCATAAAACGTTTCACAAAAATATCACTGAAGAAAATGCACAAAGACACCAAAAGAAAAAAGGTTTGCATTTGGACAAAGTAGTAACAACCCCTGTATAATCAGTACATCTCAAATCAAATTCAGTAAAAGTTTTTCAGTCCAAAAAAAACTTTTTTTCTTGTCTTCTTCCAGAGATGATCCGTTCTGCCACACCCTTTCCTCTGGTCAGCCTCTTCTTCATGTTCATTGGTTTTGTTTTGAGTAACATCGGCCACATCCGCCCCCATCGCACCATCCTGGCCTTCGTTTCTGGAATCTTCTTCATCCTGTCAGGTACTTGTTTTGGCTTTTACTTACACCATTCTCCATGTCAATGAATCAACAAACACTTACAAACATACAACATGCATGTAAGTAGGTGAACTTCTAAAGGTTAAAAGGATTTTTAATAGGGCTGTCAAACGATACATTTTTTTAATCGCGATTAATCGCCAAATTTCTATAGTTAATCACGATTAATGCATGTTTTATCACATGAATAAAATTTTATTATTTTGAATTTCAGAACTGTTTTTAAGTACATATTAACAATGGAAAGCAATTCTTATCAGTGTATCTTAATTGGGAATCAAATTAATGCAAAGAAAGTTACTTTTTGAACTTGACTTTAAAATTTGTATTTGTTTATTTTTTATTTACTGTAAACAAAAGAAACGTGTGAATCTGTCATTATTACACAATTCCTCCAAGTACATAACCTAACTGAGATGTAACACTAACACTTTGCTTATACAGTACAAACAAAATGGTCCAAAAACCAGATGCCACAGCAGGACATTTGTAACCTTTACATTTTTCTAATAAGGAATGTAACAATTCTCCTGGACAGAAAAGGGGGTGGACAATGTCCCATTGACTAAAACAGTCAAAAAACGATACAAACAACACAGTCCTAAAACCATATGCTGATATACATAGTCAATATAGTGTGCAGTAACTCCTAAATAATTTTGATTACTCACTGACATCCAGTGATCACCGGTTAATGAGACAGCGTTTGCACTCTGCAGCAGTTCCAGTTTAACTGCTTTCTCCATGGAGTACCGGCTGTGTATGCGTGAAACTACTGTCCCCCTCGACAACTTTTTAAAAGTAAACTTTCCATTCAGAATCTTATTGGCATCCATTTCTGCATCTCGCGCTCGCCATCCACTCAAAACGTAACGTTAGCCTACTATTCTTTGGCCGGCTCGCAAGCCCAAACAAGTGTGTGCGACGTCCCTCTTGTTTTGTTTCCGGTCTAGCTAGATCCGGTGTGGTGTTGTAGTTTTTCTAACGTTACTAGTTGGTGCAACAGCATGTGAAAAAAACTACAAAGTTTGCTTGGCCAAAAAGAACGTTAATCTTGCGATAAAAAAATTGACGCCATTAAAATGGGTTTGCGTTAACGCCGTTAATAACGCTTTTAACTGACAGCACTAATTTTTAATAGACATAGTTGTCATGTTGTAGAGTTGGTTTAGGTCTAATCTGTGTCACTTAGATGTAAGAAAAGAGCACAGTGAAACACAGTTATTGTTCTAATAAACACTGTAATCAGTGGATTCATGGTTTGTTATAGTTTTCATAGATTTAAGCTCCCTTTGTTTCTCTCTCTCTCTCTCTCTCTCTCTCTCTCTCTCTCTGCCTACCTTAGGTCTCTCTCTGGTAGTTGGTCTGGTATTGTACATCTCCAACATTAATGATGAAATGTTGAACAGAACCAAAACTAACGAGGCTTACTTCAGCTACAATTATGGCTGGTCATTTGCTTTTGCTGCCATCTCCTTCCTGCTCACTGAGGTAACTGTTTCTTATCACTTTTTTTTCGGCTTGAAGAGTTGGGTTAGAAGAATTGACTTAATCCTTGCCTGTCAAGGTGCTTGGAGTATTTTATTGATGTGTTGTGATGTTGCTTGTTAAAGTTCATGCTTTCATAATTATGTTAACATACTTAATGACAGCAATGGCATCAATTTGCTTTTGCTATTTATCACCATGATTTACAGTACATTTTAGGCATTTTACATTCTCATTCATGCTTAAATTAATAGCTAAAGTTACCTAAAATCTGCCTTTTTTGTGTGAGAGATATAATCTGTCATTGTTCACAAAAAGGACAGAAACTAAATGCATCACATATTAGGTGTTTGCATCTTTTAGTGTGTTCATTTTACCAAATCCCAAAACTGTAATGTATTGTGTTGTGAGAAATAGTCCTCATAAAAGATGATAATTTAGGGTTTATAAGCTATGATTCCTATGTTTATTCCTTTTCTTTTGTGGATAATTGTTTCTGCCTTTCAACCAAGCAGTTAGGTCTGCTTTTGATGCTGTTAGTCATTCACAATAATCTGTTGTCACGCTGACAGGAAATGTTGAATGAGCATTATTCTTTTTCTGTGAAATTGTGAAATTGATGTCATTTAAAAAACAGGAAGAGAAAGAGAAGAAAGGAAAACAATCCACAGTGTTACAACACATACATGCACGCTGGCATAAACACATTCAACAAAGCCATGATACAAGTATTTACTTTAGGGGGTTGGTTTCCACTGATTGTTAAACTGCAAAATCATACTGTAAATCATCAAATAATTGCATAATACTTTAATCGGCAATTATTTATTTTGAATGAATTAAATGATTAATTTAAATGGTGGAAAATGCTGTTATGTGTTTAGTTTACAGTGACCTGAATGTACCCGTGTTTGTGAACGGTGTATTGTATTTTATTGAATAAACTTTGTGTCTCTTTGTCTCCATTCCTCCACAGACGGCAGGTGTCATGTCAGTGTACCTGTTCATGAAGCGTTACACAGCAGAGGAAATGTATCGGCCCCATCAGGGCTTCTACCGGCCTCGCCTCAGCAACTGCTCAGATTACTCCTGCCAGTTCCTCCATCCTGATGCCTTGGCCGGGCGTGGTCGCAGTGCTTCCGCCATCTCCTCTGAGGCCTCCGTCCAGATGAACTCTCACAACTACCCTGCTCTCCTCAAGTGTCCTGAGTATGAACAAATGTCCTCCTCACCTTGCTGAGGCAGAGGATGAGTTGTTGTGTTAGCACAGTAGGGGTCATTTTATCTATCTGGATTTTGGAGTAAAATTGACAGATAATTTGATATTATCCAGCTTGAATCGCTTCCCTGTGTCTTCACTATGACCTGATTCTACCCTCCCTACTGACAATTTTTTATTTATACTTTTTGCTTCTATGGGGAGCAAAACTTAAGTTGAAGGCTAGCCAGTTCACTGTATTCTGAGCTAACTTGTCATGTTTCAGGTAGAGATGTTAGAGGATGAGAGAGGAAAGAGTTGGACCAGGTTGTAGTTTTAGTGATAGGTGACTAGCAAGCTGCTCAACTGAGAAAGGTAGGGTGAAGTTATCTGAAAGGAGTAACTTGAGTAGCCTCAACTTGCAGTGAGCAATTCAGCTATTTGCTTGTAGTAGCCTACTGCCACAATCCAGATTACTTTTTGACAGGATAACATGCTGCACATCTGAAGACATGGAGTGTTTAGAACTGGATAGGCAACTACTGTATGTGCAAAGGATGCAGAGTCTGCAGGTATAATGAATGTGAATTTCAACCATTCAAATATCATTTTATTTATCAGGTTGTTTGATACACAAACTATTTGACTAGGGTTACAGGCTAGGATAGTTGGGTTTATGATGGATGGTATTTGACGTTCCATATGAACTTCACCTCTTACGCCACCCTCTGAGTATTTCTGTATCAAGAGTCACATTTGCAGACAACACTGGTTTTCAGTTAACAGCCAGAAGTACTTATATTCCCCCTTTAGGTCCTTTGTATAGGTGCCATTAATTGTTATGCAGCCACATATGTTTTCCTAAACGTTTTAAGCTGTAACTGAAGGGTGGAACGCTTTGCTTTTTTTGTATTTACATATATTATATGTGGTTAGATTACACTATGTGAAATTCTTCATTCGGAAGCTTGTTTTTTTGGTCCCTTTCAGCAGTTTAAGTATTGACACCAAAGGAAAGGTTAGTATTACATGCTGCTAGTATGAGAAATATTGTTTTTAAAGGCCTACGTCTGAATATATTAATGGTTATATAACCTTTGAGTGTATTGTTGTATATTCTTGTAAAGTAAACAGCCCAAACAAAAACTGCTTTATTTGCTCTCATAACCAGTTATTAATAAAAATACAGGACTGCTTTACATCATTTCAAACAATACATATGTACATAAACCTTATATGGTATCTGAGAACCTATGATTCCTGCATACGGTGGTCTAAAAGTGTATTTAACCAGCATTTAAAAAGAAAACAAGCAGTACAGGGGCAACACTGTTTGATTGTGTTGATCAGATTAGACAACATCTGTTAAACATTTAAAGAAGAAGAGAAAGCCAATGGGGAGAAGATGGAGTTTGTGTGCTCATATGTTTTGATGGAGAATGTGAATGTGGTGGTATTAAAGACTATTTTGATATTTTTTTGTTGTTGCATATAGTAAAATACCTCTCATACAGAAATATATTAAGCCAAATTATAGATGCATATTTTTTCAATTTACCCCCTTAAAATGACATACATCTTGTTATTCTCAGTGTGCCAAGGAAGAAGTTGTATCCAGGTTAAGTGGCTTAAGGTTAAGTATTGAATATATACATGTCATGCCGTGTGAGTAAACATATTACAGAGAAGCATATTGTCTTGTGCAATATTTTTAGTTAGTTTAATATATTACTACACTTATAATTATTGTCATTATTTAATGTTGCATGGTGTGAACTACACATATTATTAATGGCATGCAACATTTCATCACTGGATCATGGTATTGCACCTGGAGCACATGCAAACAAAACAAACAGACAAAACTAATAAACACAAACTGTGCCAAGCTTTGCTCACTCTGTGGCGATATATAGACCAGTTTCATTTTGTTTAATTTGAACACTGTAAATATGAAATCATCAGTGTGTATATAGGTTAATTTTGTATATACTGAAATATGTGTAAAATATATGGTTAATTTGAGTAGTAGATTAATCTGCAGTATATGCATCACATTGAGAAACTGAGCTTTTGCATAATGGTATACAACATAAATGTATTCAGATGGTGTCACTGTCAGACATGAAATGTTAATATCTGTGTATTTTTACAATCAGAGTCATTTTCATGTTAAATGTGCAATGGAATATGTATACTCAATGAAATAAAGTTGAATGGGATTTGAGAAACAATAAGCTTTCTTTTTCTATCACTGCTTATGTCCCTGAAATGTCTGTATTATAAAGTAATAGGTATTTATTATATATGTTTATTTATTGTGCATGTGTTGAGTGTTGTGCGCTGAATGAATGATGTTCATCACTCAATACCCTTTTAAAAGTAAGATCCAGGTTTTGGCTGATATTTATTACTTACCGTTTTGGCACAATATTTATATCACAATAACAAAGCCCTTAACAAGTTCTAAAAACTCAGATTGTAAAATTACATAATAATAAAAAACATCAAAAACAGCAAAGCATTCTTCAATAATTGTATTAAAATTAGTTATATAGGGCTGCTGTTACTCAATCAAGAACAGGACAGCAGAAAGACCTGAGACGGCAGATACTTGAGCTGCTCATTGCTATTGAGGCAGTGAAAACATTGGTTTGGTTATCTGATGTAATGCATGTACTATGTTACACTGAAAACATGTCTTAGTCTAACTAATGGATTTGCCAAAGACCTGGCTAAAGAATATCATGTAATGTCACATTCCTTTTCCACTAACTTGCACTGCAAGAGAAAACTACTTTGAGAACAGAGTAAATCCTCTTATGGGTTATCAAACCACATTAACATGGCTCTCCCCTAAAACAGTGATAAGGTTAGATCACTGTCACAGAGAGTTAGACACAGTGCCAGAGTGAACCACAGCGCTGCTCTGACTGTGAGAGCTAGCACTCGTTCATCTGGGTGAATGAGATGTAGTGGGGGCTATCAACAGGGTGGAAACTGCTAATCTGCATCATGTCCCAATGCGCCTACAAACTAAACGAGCAGTTTTATCTATTGACCTGGTGAGCTGGCACTTTCCCAAATTGATTACCCCCAACAATGAAATCATGTGTTGCAAAGTTCACTGTTGGTGATAATTAATACACATTTAGTGGTACACTCTTTAATCTTAATTTACTTACTGTGCCTGGTTTGCTTTACTATTAAGGAATACCGTTTACTGTGGCCCTGCCTAATGAGTTTTAATATTTCTCGATATGGTGGACAAATTTCTTCCTCCTTCAGAAACTGGCTCTTGCTGATGAGAGGTGGCCCAGTATATCTTGACAACAGCTCCATCTAGTGTCATTTCTATGGAGACACATAGCTTCCCCATGAGGAAACAATGTTGAGTTACATGAACAATTCAGAAGACTCTCATTGTGGATATTACAGAGAAGAAGAACTCTATACTCCCCCAAAGTTCTTCATGTACTCATGCTTCATGTAAAATAAGAGATGCAGAGCACTATGTCATTTTCAGAGTGGAAGTAATTCTAACTGATTTGATTTAACACAATTTTTTCTTTGCACTTTTAGTGTTTTCCAACTGAAGTATAAGGTTAATTAACTACATGAAACACAAGTTGAACCTGCTTTCTTATTGAAAAGCAAGTGAGACAATGTGGTGGTAACTTTTCAAAATGTTCATGTAATGGGATTGGATTTTAAAATGTTGATTACAATCAAAAAAAGATTTTCTGGTGCTTGAGATTGAAATAAAGTCATTTATATAAACATTTGTATTAGGTAATCTATATACCGCCTTTCTGCACTCATTATGTCAACACGGTACACTAGAGGAGTAAATAAATGTTGTCTTTTACATTTTTTCATATACTAATATGTTTTAGCCAAACAACAGGAGGTAATGTAACAAACAGATGCTCTATTTGAAGACTGACAATATCATTTTCTGATTATATTATTTGCCTCTGTCTAATCCATCTTAAGTGTTGTTTGAATACACTCAAAACTCAAAGGGCTATTGTGAGATTGACCTTTAATGGTTGAAAGAGTAAGTGAACACTGCACTGCCACATCACACATGCCACCCATAGGGCACTGAAGTGCCTCTGCATAATGTTAATTTAAAGAAAATTATACATAAGTAAACAAACAATAATTAGGTATTATGAGAGTAACCCATCTGCAATTCTTCGTGCTCACATAATCATTATTTATTATGCTCAACTAGTAGGTCTGCTTTAGGGCAAGTTTTCACCCTTTTTACGCTTGTGCTCCTCTTGGGCCCTGCCCCCTCACTCTGCCAGAGGCCACTGTGTGGTGTCTGTATCACCAAGTGCAGAGGATCCTCTAGAGGTGTGTGTGTTTTTTCAAAAATCAAGGCTACCATAAATTTGTAGATTGTTAAAGGTCTGGTCGGGCAATATATCCATACAGGGCAATGCGTATAAATGTGTATATCCTCTTTATCCACTTTATCTAATATTCAGGCTCTTTTTTAAGGTACAGCAAGGTTTGAGACAATGTTTCCATTTAGTATAAATCTATATCACTGAATGCAGACTTAAAGGACAATTCCGGCGCAAAACAAACCTAGGGGTTATTAACAGATGTGTACCCACTCGATCGCTCTCTGGGACATGCTTTCCTGCTAATCGAATGTGTTTGTAGCTTGAAAGAAGCTAGTGCGGACCGCTGATTAGCTTACGACGCTAATATTCCGGGCACAGGGAAAGTAAAAACAAATCGCTATTTATACCACTAAAAAGGCTGAAAATATCACCAAACTTCAACGGTAGCATAATGAGGGTCCCTAAATGTTAACCGAAGCATTGAGAACATTGTAAGTGTACCGACAGTTTATTGAACGAAGAGCTGCAGGAGCTCCGTGAAAGGGCTACGAGAGAGAGAGAGAGCTACTGGTAGTCAATGTACACAGCCTCGTACTTCGGGAAACTGGTGGTGTACCTGCGGACATTGTGAAGCTATGGCCACCGAACAGGGGTGTCTGTGTTGCACGGAGTGGGACCTGTTGCATCGCGATGCCCAAGAGACGCAGAGTTTTATACAGTCTGAAGATTTCCCCTCTCTGATAAACAGGGCTGTACTTTTTTCCATGTCCCAAAAATAACTTGGAGACAGCGACCCAGACCAGAGGGACCAGATGTTATGAAGTTATCCACTGAGTAAGTACACTAGACAAGTTATACAGAGTGCGATTATTTATATTGAGCAAATTGCTTTTGATTTTAGTTTGCATCGCCAGCTGTAAGTCATGACTGGTTTTCAAGACGACGGCGGCATGTAAACATGAACGTGAGTGTCTTTATAATCTATCTTTTCAATAAACTGTCTGTACACTTACAAAGTTCTCAATGCTTCGGTTAACATTTAGGGACCCTCATTATGCTACCGTTGAAGTGTGGTGATATTTTGAGCATTTTTAGTGGTATAAAATAGCGATTTGTTCTTACTTTCCCTGTGCCCCGAATACTAGCGTTGTAAGGTAATCTGCGGTCCGCACTAGCTTCTTTCAAGCTACAAACACATTTGATTAGCATGAAAACATGTCCCAGAGAACGACAGAGTGGGTACACATCTGTTAATAACCCTTAGGTTTGTTTTGCGCCGGAATTGTCCTTTAAGCTACCACAAGGCAAAAATCGGTATGTCATTTTCCCTGAACAAATCGACATGCTGGAATTTGGTCTATTTTACACTCCAGGCATAAGAATATTTACTTTGCAACATGTATTTACGGTAAAAAGTCTGAACTTCAAAAACACTGTATAAAGAATCAAGGGGTATTAGGGAGTATGGCTATAATAATTGAAGTTGTTTTATAAAACACATGAAACCTTTCATAAAATTCTTCAGTTCTTCCGTTCTTCAGAAATGTTTGTTTAAAAGTTTTGTACCCATATAATAAATAGTGAAATGGATGGTTGAATAATTTGATGCCTTGCGTTATTTTATGTATGTAGAAATACTGAAATATGATTGACATATGATAGGAAGAGCATTGAAATAAAAAGTGGTTAACAAGTTAATGAGTAAAAAACAAAATCGAAAAACAAAACACAAAGTAATATATATATATATATATTTTTTTTGTATGCGTAATGAGATTTTGTTTTAACATATTGTCACACTGGTGCATTAACAAAGTCATGCATATCATTGGTAGACTCAGTGAAATGCTTATTTGATCCACTTTTTTTAGTCACAATTTGAGCTAGTAGAAGTTGTTCTTGCTGCTTGGTTCAGCTTACAGCAGCATATTTTTGTGGAGGAAGCCTGTGAGAAAAACAGGGCAATCAATTATTCCTTATTCCAGCTTGTATTTTACTCCAGTGTGTGTGCGGCCTGGCAGATGTTATGTGGAACTAAAACGTCACACCAGGCTAGAAAAAGCCATTGACTTGTATTTTAACAAGTCCAAAGGTCAAGGCCACATTAAGTTGACAGATTGCTGGAGGCAGTTTGGTGTGACATTGTCCGCATACAAATATCAATATGAATGCATGAGTCCTCGTTAGTGTCATTAATCTTATTTATAAGCACATTTTTAACCTTATCTATCAACTGGAAGGTCTGGGCAGGAAGTATAATATTGAAAAACAACTCTTTTTTATAGTATAACTAATGCATTCATACTGTGAAAACTGAATTCATTTCAGGAATAAAGGCCAAGAAAATAATCTTATAGGACCATTATAATGCTATAATGATCTAAGCACGCATTAACTCTCATGAGTCCATGAATAATACACACACACACACACACACACACACACACACACACACACACACACACACACACACACACACACACACACACACACACAAGGTGCGTTTCACTATCTTTGTGGGGACCAGTCATTGACATAATGCATTCCCTAGCCCCTTACCCTAACCTTAACCATCACAACTAAATGCCTAACCTTAACCCTCACCCTAAACATAACTTAATTCTAACCCTAATCCTAAAACCAAGTCTTAACCCTCAAACAGCCCTTTAAAGTTGTGAGGTCCAGCATTTTGGCCCCACAAAGCTGTCTGGACCCCACAAGTATACTGTATTCCCGGTTTTTGGACCCCACGAATATAGTTAAACAAGAACACACACACACACACACACACACACACACACACACACGACACACCTTGTATGCCATTTCTCTGTTTATCTCTCCATGCCTTTCATCCTCTTTTTTTCCATCTCTCTATTTTCTGTTTTTTTCCCAACGGCTTGTGGAAAAAGGCAAATCTTCTGTTGCCTTTTATTGAATAGTTTGTTTGTAAATACATAAGGTTCATCTCCATTCTACGAGGGGGCCTGAAGGACGAGCTCTTGACAGCGCAGTGCCCAAGGCTTTGTGTGTTTGTCAGGCTGCCTCATTAATGGTGGCAGTTGTGGTTTTTTAATGTTTCCCAATGGATCTAGTTCCTACCATGACCTTTCTGCTCTGTGCTTGCTTATTCAAGAGTGATTAATTACAGGAATTAATTTGACTTACTGTAACATGATCTGATGACACTGTATATGTTTGTGTTTGTGTGTGTGTGTGTGTGTGTGTGTGTGTGTGTGTGTGTGTGTGTGTGTGTGTGTGTGTGTGTGTGTGTGTGTGTGTGTGTGTATTCTACATTACACTGAAGCAACTTATTAGCTATTTTTCATTCAGATATAGACCAATTTGTTTCACTCCAACTGTGAACCCCCTACTCTTTAAATCTAAGGCTGGAACAAACCAAAAACCTTTGAGGATTTAACCAAGATACACAAAGAATTGAAAAAGGCTGCTGCTTCTCCTGCTACAACGACAAAGGATGGATAAAATAATAACAACAGCTGTGCAATTTTTGCAAGCCTATCAGCCAAGCTGATAATGATTTACTTTTTGAGTTAGGTTTTGCTCTCATCCTCATTTTTGAGCCCACATTTTGTGATAGCGTTAGTGATCTTATAGCTGTTCATGCAATTAAGCCCAACCCCAAAACTGTTACTAATTCAAAAATACAAATAGTAGTATATAGTCGTATTAGTTTAGACAGTGTCTTAAAATTATTTAAAAAGTAATGGAGAAAGCATACAACAACAGAGTAAGACCCAGGAGTGAAATCAGACAGACAGAAGTGGGTTTGCTGCTTTAGTTACTTGAACAAAATTAAGGACAATTTCATGATGGATGTTGTTAACAAGCACTAAACAAACACATCTTGTCCATTTGGGCCATGCTTGGGCCTGTGCGCAACTTCCATTTTTAACTGATTGGTTGTAAAAACACTGGTCCTGAGAATAGATCAGTGTGCCGTGCACTGTGGAATAAATCACTGTTTACTGATTACAGCGGGACAGAGAGAGAAAGAATAAAGAGAAGCGAGTAATAGTAATAGTTTTCCTTCTGAAAATGTATATCTGCACTGTAGTGCAGCTGAGAATACATGTGGAAGATTCAGATATGCATGCACTTGATGATGATGATAATGATGGTGGCATGATGAGGTGTATGTATGTTTTATAAATGTTTGTATGTTGTCATGCTTTTGTCTTTTTTGTGTGTTAAAATGTCATGCAACACAGGTCCGATATTGTGGTTTTTGGTCAGCACCTTTGTATGGATTGGTTGAGTGGTGGAAGGACAACACTCGGAGCATGGAGTAATCTTCACACAAGTAGTTCTGGCTGGTTTTGGTTGGGAAAAAAATACAATACAAAAATTAAAAAAAAAATAAAAGTAGGGCTATCAGCATTAATGTGTTAATCGCGATGCGATTAAGGGCCGAGCATAACGCGTTAATTTTTTTAAATCGCATTAATCGCATTAATCACTGGGCTTGGCCTGGTGCCTAACAGGCTACTATTTTGACCCTTTGCAGCACCGTTACTTATCATCAAGCTGCGATACTTCCTCCTAACACATCCTGCTGCTGCAGGCTGCAGGCATGATGGAGAAACACAGCAGTCTTCCGTCTCTTACCGGCCCAATTTGAGACGGGGACATCATTTGCTTTATAATTGCAAAAACCAGGCTCACGTGAGATTATGGCACCAACAGCATGAGGTGCACTTACAGGCGTTTACAATGAAATAATACACACACTGGAGCAATTCATAAAACCTTCAAATGAACTACCATGGCACAATCTTAGAATACAATGGAAATGCTTGCATATTTAAAACATATTATTACATACTTAAACACCCAAATGCAAGCTTTTATTTTGAAAAGTAGAAGCCCGACGGCACCAGATGGGAGGCTTCAGGCTGCAGCCGTACAGTCTTGCATATTTTTTGTCAAAATAGTGTGAGACGCAAGTGTTGCTGCATTTTTTTTTTTTTTTTCAGCGCCAAAATCGGCCCAAGAGTGCATCGGCCCTTCTGGCATTCGCCAGAACTGCCAGATTACCAGTCCGCCTATGACAGCAGCAACACAATCTGAATGGAGCTTTTTATTTTCTAAAACTCCTGGACTGCTCAGTAGACAAGTCGAAAGCCATATGCACATTGTGTAAAGCTGAATTAAAATATCACCGAAGCACGTCAAGCTTGAGCTACCACCTACGAGCTAATTAACGTGACTCAGGTTGATGCTACCCACTAGCATGCTACCCACTCAGGCAAAGCACCATTTTGGAGAGTGCTACTTGCCGACCTGTGGATGAAACCAAATTCCAAAAAATGACTACAGTTCTTGCGAAATGGGTGGCAACTAACTACAGATCTGTCAGCATCGTAGAGGACTCGGGTCTTAAAGACTACGGTTGGCATGTTCTGACCCGTCTTATACATGGCTGTCGAGGGGGACAGTAGTTTCACCATACACAGCCTGTATGACACGGAGAAAGCAGCTAAACTGGAACTGCTGCAAAGTCAGTGAATAATCAAAATTATTTAGGAGTTACTGCACACTATATTGACTCTGGTAAGGATAGGTTTTTTTAGTTAGGTACTTGGAGGAATTGTGCAATAATGACAGATTCACACATTTTTCTTTTGTTTACAGTAAATGAATATAATAATAAACAAATACAAATCTTAAATTCAAGTTCATAAAGTCACTTTCTTTGCATTCATTTGATTCCCAGTCAAGATACACTGGTAAGAATTGCTTTCCATTGTTAATATGTACTTAAAAACAGTTCTGAAATGCAAAATAATAGAATTTTAATCATGTGATAAAATATGCGATTAATTAACTATAGAAATTATTAAATTAAATAGATTAAAAAATTAATCGTTTGACAGCCCTAAAAAAAGGTAAAATAAACTTTTCAAAAGAACAAAAGGAAATCCATAAGTCTGGCTAAGTTTGGCTATAGGCGCATGGCTTAGCGCTATAGGCTTAGCTTCCAGCAGGTCTGCACCTGAACTGAATCAACTTCAACAATGAATGAACTACCCTTGAGGGGCTTCTGCCCCTTGCTTTTAAACAGGATGCTACTCCTACAGACAAACCAAAGTAAGTGCCCAAATCAATTAAGATAATGAAATAGCATTTCTATGTAAAAACTAAAAAAAAAAATTCTAAATCATTATTCTAATTATCCTAGCAGAAATATTAACAATATAGATTAAAGGTACTTAGTCAAGTCAAAGCGTTTATTGTCACATGCACAAGTTAAAAAGACTATTCCGTGAAACAATAAAAACCCCCCTCTGTACTCTACTGAACATGGTACAGTCTGACTTCACTATAAAGCCCGTTGGAAGCTTTCACTTTGTGTTTGATGTAGAACTGAATATTAAAAATCAGAGGGGAAAGGCATAGCATGGAGGGACATTTCCAAACAGTGGCAACACTATTGGGATAGTGGAAAAAAAAGGGAGACACTTGCATGCAATACAAAATAAAAACTGTAGACTTTTTATAATAAGAAAACACCCAACTGGGCACTGCAGTCTGTGTGAGGAAAAGGAGACGGTGGAGCATGTCCTGATTTCATGCAGAAAATACAATCAAGAAAGAGGGGTCATGTTAGCAGTGTTACATAAGTTGGGACCAGTGGAAATCAGGTTCAAAGATGTCCTTGAAAGTGGGGATTTCTGTAAATGGAAGGAAACATATATTTACATTTTTGAAAAGCACCGGACTACTTAGAAAATGATAATGAAATGAAATAATAGATAACAAGTAATTACCAGTAGGAGGCAGTAATGCAACGCATAGGATGCCAACTGCCGTAAAACACAAAAGAAGAAGAAGAAGAACACTTTGTGTTTGGCAGTTTGGGCCAATGACCAGCAGGTAATGTGCAACAAACATGTTGTCACTTGCAGTTACATATAACCCGTAGTTGAATTTGAATGGAATACATTAATAAATGAATTGAGTCGTTATTTGTAATTCAGAATGTGAATGATATGTATGCATACTGAAATTAACAGAAATTACTTCTGTTAGCAGGTTAGCATGCTATACCCACATGTGTTTACCATGCTAACATAACTCAGCTACAGAGGCCCTGGGCTACATAGCTTAGCAAAACAACTAGAGATCTGTTGTGCCAGCAGGATGGAATAAATAGAACTGCAGAAACTAGAATGTATCTGGCCAGTGTTCAACCTACTCCTATACAGTAGGGCACGGGTTAGCACCGTGACAGTCTTTCCTACTTAACAGACTGGGCCATTCCGAATTTCCCAAATTTGTTCCTCTTTGACTTTTCTCGAATCTCTTCCTCGACTCCCTGTCTTGAATCTCCTGTGGGCGGGACTAAAACGCAAGGGGAAGAATCAAGGAGAAGAATCGGGGATGTAGAAACTGGGAATTGGGAAAGGGCTCCTGTAACAGCCCAGACTGTGTTTCTCACTGCTCCACTTCATTCACCCCCTTACACAGAAATGAAAAAAAGTGCAAGGTAAGTTTGAGAGGTAAACACATCTGAACATTCCTATCAATAAGCAATTGCATTTAAATCTATTAGTCTGGGTTAACTATTAAACCCAGACTATTTAATGAAATGAATTCATTAGCTTGCTTTTACCTTTTTAAAGGTATAACTGATATAACTGTTTAGCTTCCTGAAATATTAAGAGAGAACTCACTTTTTTTTATCACAGCCGGCTTCAAAGTGGTTGGACTTAAGAGACTTGAAAATTAGCATATGATAATAAGAACAGCCTCCAATATGCACCCCTTTTTGAAATCTCAAAACCACCCACAATAGCAACTGTTTGCTCTCACTGACCTAAACGTGCAGGATTTTGAAAAGTCAGCGGGCACAGGAGACAGATGGTCCAAACTGAGGGCTGTGAAATCACCAAGGGGCTGAATGCCTTGGCACTGATACCACTCTGTGCTAAACGGGTAGGAAAATTAGAAAACTGAAAAGTCTGTTTCTTTCTTTCCTCCTCTCCCTGTGCCATCATCTTTTATTTGCTGTGATATTGGAGCTCACATGCATCTCTTCATTCAAAAAATTCACCTTTTAAAGCATGTTATCTCTCTGTCCTTTTATGTAGTTAGGAAAAATTCTGGTTTATTACAAGTAAAAGTAATGATATTCTACTGACCAAGTTAATTGCTGAGATCTAGGATCATGGTGACATGACAGCTTCACTAGATAATGAAGGATTATCAGCATTTCAGGTGCACCCACTTTCGTTTTTACCTCCAAATACAGCGTGTTGTTTAGATAATCCGACTAAACTCTTGGCTTGTTCTTGACTGTTCATTTGATCTGACTTTGTTGTAGCTAGTCCCAGATCTCATTTTATTATAATTACTTTTGGAGTACACTGTTATCATAACAAATGTATGGCCAAGCTATTAGGATAAGACTTAAGTTACAATTAACTGGAATTTTCCCTTAAAGCTATAGGGATCTATATATTCTTACTGTGAGCAAATATGCTGGTGTAAACTACTGCTGCCTAAGGGCTATATAGTATGTTTGTTTTCTCTTAGCCCAATCTCATATGCTCTTCATCGCTCTCTTCTGCTCCAGGCGCTGTCTGCACACACAACATCTTGACGGTGACTGCAGCAGGCAGCATCCATGTGTCTTTGCTTCACCTCAACACTAAATTACGAGCAAGAGAACAGGGATAATACTGGACTTGTGTTTGGCTCTACAAGCCTAAAATAATTTTTAAACTGTTGACATCTTTTTATATTCAGCTGGTATATCTCCTTTGCGTATCCAAACATGTTTTAATGTTTCCTTTGTTGATTTTCCTATCCCTATTCCCTTTTTTTACTCATTTACTTGTTCAAAAAAAAAAAAAAACAACATCCAAAGGCTTCCAATGGGATTTTTACAAAATCTTTTCAATTTTCTATCTAAATAGCCCTGGCACATTCACTTTATACTGTACACCAGGAAGCCACTGGATAGGCCAGACTGTGAAAGCTACTCAAACTGGGTGGAAAACAAGAACAAAAAAGCAGTTAAGAAACACTAGCAACACTTAAACTGCTGTAATTGTAGAGCGAGGTCATAGAGGAGGCTCTTGGCACAGACCAAAACCTGCCTGGAAGAAGAAACACCATGAGAAAAGAGGAAGCTGGCAGAGGAGACATCAATTACCAGAGCAGAATGGCATGCTGCACCAAGAGAGAGAGGAAGCAGTGTCGAAAACAATTTGGGAATACGATGATGAAAATTCAACTCATTATCAGTGGCCCCTGTGTACTCCCACTACCACAGCCACTTTACACAGGCTAGCTGAGAAGCCAACATGTCATTCTTTACTAAGAATTAGCAACACTCAGGCACATCTTGTCAGGATGCAAAACTAGCTCGACAAAACACTTGAAAGCCACATCACATGGGACATTTGAAGGAAAGAATCACAGACACACTGACTGAGATGAAATGGGACGCAGTGTCTGGAAAACCAGGGTGCACCACACTGTAAGTCATGTAATATGGATCTGCAGTTAGTTTTCAATCCAATCCATGATGCCATGAACGGTCCCTACACCCTGATCAAGTGGACTTTAATCAATGTGAAAAGGCTTTGGCCTCATTATTACTTCTTTCAAGGGACTTTCTTTGGCTTATTTTGGATTTATAGTCAGTGTGGGGAGTAATGGAATACATGTACCGGCGTTACGTATTCAGAATACAAATTATGAGTAACTGTATTCCGTTACAGTTACAATTTAAATAGTTGGTATTTAGAATACAGTTACATTGTTGAAATCACTGGATTACATGACGATACTTCTCTGTTTCACGAGTGTATTCAATCTCTGAATTCACACTCTGCAACTCCATGCAC
This sequence comes from Sander vitreus, assembly GCF_031162955.1. Lineage (NCBI taxonomy): Eukaryota > Metazoa > Chordata > Actinopteri > Perciformes > Percidae > Sander > Sander vitreus. The sequence goes on along the minus strand of NC_135856.1, from coordinate 14,604,579 downwards.
TTCCCAGAAGCCCCAATATGAAATGATAGAGGTAGAGATGGAGCCGGAACTGGCACAACAGAGCCAGGGCAGGAATGCGTTTCTATCTTGGAAATTCAAACAGCATTTCACATTAAAGAAAGAGAAGGGATAACTGTGCAGCGCAACCTCTGCTTGCCAGCAACCAACCTCCTTTCAGCGTCCAGATTACTCCACCTCCAACTTGAAGAAGCATCTTAAAGTAAGTTTTTTTTTTAATTAGCCAAGGGTAGTCGTCTGCTGTAGTTTTACTGGTCACCTTGCTATTTTATAGTTGACGTGTGACTTTACATTCTCCTACGTGCTGATTTACTAGCCCCAGAGCCGTTGAAAGACTGACTAGCCCCGTTTGACATGCTAGCTAACGTTAGCTAAAATTAGCTCGTGGTAGTTTAGACTGCGGTTAGATTTTTGTAGTATGCAGTTCGGGACTACAAATACAAAAATCTATCTGCTTGTTTAGGTACACATTCAGCCAGTTGGAACAGAAGAACACACCAGAATAGGCCTGTTTAGTAAGCTGTATGTGATTCCTACACTTATAAAATGCAATTCAATGTGGAAGTAATCCAAGTATTCAGAATACGTTACTCAGATTTAGTAATGTAACGGAATACGTTACAAATTACATTTTTGGGCATGTATTCTGTATTCTGTATTCTGTAATGGAATACGTTTTGAAAGTATCCTTCCCAACACTGTTTATAGTACTAGTTTGTACTTTTAACTGTCTTACTGCTGATTATTGTATCTTGTATTTCAATCAGGAGAGACTTTGTTGCAGATATGCAAATATTTATTGTACATATGCTTAATATGAAATGTACAGAGTCTTTGGAGATTAGACTCCATTGTTAAAAATATTTGAAAGGGGTAGAGAAGCCAGACATATTCCCCCCGATGGAGCCTAGACACTGGTGATGGTGGAGAAGGAACCCAGAGCCGTCTGCCGGAAAGGGACTCAGGATGTCGTGGTTGATGATGACCAGAGGTGGAAGGGGAGGAGGAGGGTTGCACGTTTGCCTGAAAAGACAGCTGATAGCAAGGAGAGAAGACATTTAAAGCAGGATGTCATGCTGTGATTGGATCATGAATTTCGTGGCCACTTCTGGTTGGTTTACTGAAAAGTGAACAGTGACAAGTGACTAGTTTTAGGAAGAGATAGAAGTTATTTAGAAATCTTCCTGACAGAATTTGCGCTGAGCTTGATTTCTACTTAAAATGAGTAAATAAGTTGTACTTAATTTGGTGACTATGTGCTCTCTGATGGGTGCTGTAGCAATCAAAACAAATTATCCAGTATATCTCATGGGATAGATAAGATAAACCAGATAATCCTAATTGTTTGTTGCATCCCTATTTTAATTGAATATGTCACTGTCCATATGGAACTGTCTCCATGCTCTTGAAAAGAGAAAACTATTGTATGCCACACTAAAATTCACATGACTAAAGCGTTTCACGATTTAAAGATGTGTAAGTCCTGCACCAAGCTACAGTATAAAGGCAAGGCAGCATTTGGAAGTGAAAGAATGAACCAGCCTAGACTTTAGCAGAAAAGAAAGAACAACAGTAGGTGGTTTCAAAAAAGCTTTCTGAGCAGTTGTATAAAATATTCTATTAATCTTTTGTTTGCTGATGAAATCTAAAAACATCACATCTCTTGGCCTCTGTCTCTCACCTGCTGTGACTCTCCCACTCTCACTCCTTTGTTAAGATGATTGAAGTCCAGTGCACACATTCCGACTCAATCCACAAACTGAGAGCTAAGCCCTAAAATGCAGCACAAATACATTATTGTCACTTGCTTTCCAGTCTTAATATGTAAAATGTGAAGCTAGTGAGCTCTTTTCCATATCCTCTTCTGCCTTCTCCTCCTTTTTTGTCCTACCTCTTCATATTCTCATTTTACCTTGCCGGCCATCCCTTCCTCCACCTCTCTCTCCTTTCTTCCTCACTTTATCTCCTAATACACACTATCCTATTCTATTTCCAGCCTCTCCCTCCATACACACACATACAGAGTCAGACCCTGACACACACTCTTTGCACTCTTTGCAGGGAAGAGGAAGTGACTAAGAAGGATAAGGCTCTCAGTCCCTGCAGGCCCTCTCTAGTCACCTCTCTCACTTTGTCAGTGTGAAAAAGAAGATTACTCCACAGAAAAAGACCCCCAACTGCAACATCCCAGGGCTTAAAGTGACAGGCCCGGCCCTGTAACGTAGAATTTAGACATTCATTTAGGAACATCAGTTTCTGGTTGTGGCGAAGATTTAATGTCTTACTTTTCTACTTTTATGAGCCAGATGATCTTGCAAGCAGCCTGCTCCAACTTCAAAGTGGTTTTGATGGATGTTATAAGAAATATTTCATCAGTGGGGGTGCTTTCAATATCTTTTAAGTTGCTGCTACAGCAGTTCAGCCACACATCACTCTGATCTTCATTCTGCTATCAGTGGTGATGTTTCTATTTGTTGCTTGATTTCTACATGTTTTGGAAAAATGCGGATCAAAAACGCAGTTTCTGATCCGCATGTTCTAGGCTGTGTTTTTGTACTTGAGTGAGTTATTTTTTTGATTGTGTGTGAAAGACAAACTGCAAACCTGAACGCTTGTTTGCTCATCACTTAAAGTCGCTTAATTCTCCTGCTATCTAACTAATCACTGTACACTACTGTATATGTTAGTGAAGGTCTGATGTTTTCCTCTTCCAGCAGCTGTTCACACCGCCGTTTCCCATTGGCTTGGCTACAGCCGTGGAAGGTGTGGTCTGGATGAACGATGCTGCATCCTTTGTTACACCGTGCAGTTTATTATTTTATAGTAAACTGCAAAGCCGTAGCCGCGTGCGATTGAAATATGTCATGAACTTCTTTTAAATGTATCATAAAAGTGTACCTGTTCATTAAAACTACCTGTTAAGGATGCGTTTCCATTTATTTATTTTCATTTCCACCTGTAGCAGGGATTGAAGATTTTTCCAGTCAACTCAAACGAATTCAACGAAAACTGCGATCGTGTCAAACTTGGAAACTTGAATTGAACTCGAGCGGTTTAAGGATCGAGACTTGGCTTGATGAGAGGAAAACCCGCGAGACGCGAGTGCTTCCTCTGACCATTATCATGGGCACCATGTGCCCCTCGCCGTGCGCGTAAGCTGCTGTGGAGGAACCACACATTATGAGACGCCATGGCATGGTGTGATCGAAGGGTTCAGACTTTGCTGGCCGTTGTGGGGGCCTTCGTCGCCTTCAGTCTCATGACCATCGCCATCGGCACCGACTACTGGCTTTACTCCCGGGCGTACATCTGCAACGCCACTAATGCCTCCGCGGACGACTCCCAGATGCAAACCAAGAAAGTCAAAGGCGACCTGACGCACTCCGGGCTGTGGAGGATCTGCTGTATTGAAGGTAAAATAAAGTCGAATAAGTTAGTGAGCGTTATTCTACAAACTTTTATGTTACCTTTGCGTTTTTGTCCAGTGATGGGGAGGTTACAATGTAGGTGACGACGAACCAAAACTGGAAATCTGCCAAGGGGTGCCTCATCATTATCAGTCATTTATCTTGTTAACTGCGTCGAATAGCATTTAAAAAGTTATGTGGGCATGATATTAAATAGGAAATAATGGAGGGAAACTGCAGCTTGTTGCGCGCAAAGGCGTGTTGAGTATGCGCTTGCGTCAGTTTCCCTCGTAAATGATTTGTCACTGAAATGTGTTTTTTATGTTTTACATTTTGTTACAAGCCAGAAATGTAGCTGGCCCAGTATTAATTTAAGGTTTTGTTCTAATTTACTTATTAACTCGATATGGTTGCTTGGCAACTACTTCCATGAAATTGCTTAGGCTGATGAAGTAATTTTGAGCTACATTTAAGTATTACCAAGTAACTGACTTGTTTCATGAAATCCTGTCAGCATTGTCTCAACTGTTGTGCTGCGTATTCATGACCCTAAACACACTCCTGAGGAGTTTTGGGCCTGGCCTTCCTGCGCTGGTCGAGCAGCTAGTTGTTGTTTGGACACGTTTGCACACAATTGCGCGTAACTGCTTCATTTGAGAGGAACCAGATCAATGAAATCAATCAGTTGATCCGTGAAAGTAGTCACCAGTGGCGCTGTCCACTGCTGCTTGTGCTGAAATCTCCACCCTCAATGATTTTGTTCCTTTTAACTAGCAACCCAGCTGAATAACTAGGCAGAATTAATAACTCTACATTTGGGAGACAACCTCAGATGCAGGGGGCCAATCATGGAACACTCTAAGCTAGAAATAGTCAGTTGCTGACTTGTAAAGTATTCTCTTTGTAAACACCCATGACTGAAGGCAGAATTTCGTTGATTAGCTTTTCCTCACTAGTCTACAGGTGGTACTGGCATGTTTATGACTGCTCATTCATGTTTTGCAGCCCAACAGCAGTTCAACTAATTTGTTGTGTGCATATCACAGAATGTAGTATAGGTTACCAAAATTAAAATCATCATAGTTTTTATGACATTTTACATACATTCACCAGAGAAAACACTTGCTAGAGATGTCTGAAAATTTGTAGAGCTGCTAAGATTAATTGATTTATCGATTATTTCTCAACTATGACATTAATGGCCAACTATTTTGAATATTTTTTTTATGAAAAAGTCTTTGATTAGAGCTTTTAAATGTGAATATTTTTTTCTTCACTCTGTGACAGTGAGCTGAATATTTCAGAGTTGTGGATAAAACAAAACATTTGAGGACATCATCTTGGGCTTTGAAAAAAAAACACTGATCGATATTTTTGACCATTTTCTGAAAATTGAAAGACCAATCAACGGATTATTCGACAATGAAAATAATCGTTAGTTGCAGCCCTAGAAATTTGTTTAATCCTCAAACCATGTAGCATTTAGATGAAATACATGAGTGCTTCTTGAAGAAGGATGATGGCATCTCCTATGTTTCCATATAACCTGAAGGCAGCGTCTCTCAGACATGTATTAGAGATCTGACAATGCAGCCATATAAGTCACACTCCTTGCACTTTTGCTCTGCACTGTTACTACTCTTACTAGAGTTATACATTTATATATAGGTAAATGCATTACTATTTATGGATTTATGTTCCCTCTCGTTCTTTCTCTCTCTCTCTCTCTCTCTCTCTTTCACTTTGAACCCTTGAGAATATCATCAGCAGAAGTGAGATGGAGTGTTTGCTAGGGTTGGGTACCGAACCCTGTACTTTTACCGGTACCGACCGAATCACATTGGTACTACCGAATATTGGTTCACGTAAAATCAAACCGTGCCAAATTTCGGTACCTGAGAGTAAGCGCAAGCGTATCTGTCCTCTCTGCATGTTGACAGAGAGCAGAGGTCTGACACACACACACGCGCGCGCAGAGGTGCAGACAGCGCAAACTACGTCAGCTCTGCAGTTTTGTTGAAGTGACTTCAACAAAACTGCAGAGCTGACGTAGTGAGTCGCGGTGCTGTTGACATTACACTTCCTCTGAGACGAGCAGGCACAACGGTGGTTTCTGTGCCCTGGGGACTGACTGCAAGTGAGTAAGAAATTAATAATTATTCAATTTAATAGATTGTAGGGATGGGTTTGGGAGGAGAGAGGGAGGGGTTTTATTTTTGTTTAATTTCTTTCAGTGTAAAATATTCTAAATAAACAACATAATGTTCTAAGTAAATAGGTTTGGAATTATTTTTACAACTGAAATATTTTTTTGGAATTACAGAGGGAAAGTACCGATCAGCACTATTGCCACACTGTTCACACTGGCTTCTGGTGGCACACCTGTATTAACAACTGATGCTAGCTGAGCCCAGAAGACTTTCCAAGACTTTGGCTAAATCAAAATGTTAATGATATTCAATCTAAGACTCATACTTATCATAGTGACTTCCAAACATATAGGCAAGTAGGATATAGGGGTGTTGAAATTAATCATTGCATCGATGCATCGCGATGCGGACGTGGATGATTCTGCATCGATGCAGTGACAGACAGTAATCGATTATTGCCTACTGATGTTGCTTGTTGATTTTCAGTTTGCTGCTTTTTTAGTTTTTGCCTTTTGTCTGTTGTCTTCTGTGTTCAGCAGTCCCTCCAGAAAAACGCGATTATGCGATCGCATAATTCAATGCATTATCAGCCAATGTCTGCATATTTATACAGGGGCCGCATTTTTTTCAAATACGCCGCACTTTCGCCGCATAAATTGCCGATTTCCGCGCAAAATATGCGGGCTTGCATGATTTCATAATCCCCGCATTTTGTTGCAAAAAAGTCACATATCTTAGCAGAAAGTTGAAAAATGTTGCGTTTACTTCACACAAGAGCAGCCATTTTCCCCTGTTGCCATGGGAACGTTATGAAGTGACGTAATTATGCGACGTGAACATCATCGAAAAGCTGCGAACCCCGCAATGAAGCCGTGATGAAACCGCAGTTTTTGCAAGTTCCCGCAATTTTTGCAAGTTCCCGCAATTTTTGCAAGTTCCTGCAATTTCATTGCATAAAATTGCATAAATATCCCACATATTCCATTGCATTTTTTAAGAAAACGTGCCCCATAATCAAGGATTTTTGCCCGCAACAATCACAAAAAAACTCTGCATTTTTCTGGAAGGACTGGTTCAGACGCTACATTGAGGAAGTGTCTTTTTAAGAGCAGATGCAATAAAAATGGGAGTTCATATATAGCTGACTGCTTGAATTTGTTGATGAAAACCATGTGTAGCAATATATAATACATTTGAGGAGGTGGAGCATCGTGATGCATCGGGATATCAAATCATATTGAATCGTTGACAGGATAATTGTAATCAAATTAAATCGTAAGGCCAGGGAAAATTCACACCCCTATTAGGATACACCCCCTAACATTAAGTTCCTCTTTGGCTAAATGCATTCTTCAAATGTCACAAATTAATAGTAATTCTTTGAGTTGCTGCCTACCATGTGTACATTTTCCCTTAGTAGTTGATTTGTTTGTTTTTCTGAGAGAAAATACTGAATAAGGGTCATAGCTTTACAGTATTTGTCCAATTATTTTACTTGAGAGATAATTTTTTCTAGGAACAAAGAACAAGATGGAGTGTAACTAGTTATGAGCAGAATTACGCTTGTCTCCAAACAGACGTCTGCATGAGTGTTCTGTCCTGTAGAACAAGGAGGAGGTTCACTGAAGGTGACAAATGAGCTTTTAAAAGAAACAAAGTGAAGTCTTTTTCTGCAGCCATTCATGCCGAAATAAAACAAGAACTCTCACTTAAGCCAGTCACCCATGATCACTGAACATGCTGGAGTGGCACCAAAATATATGACGCGTTTCAAACAGACATTTGGTCCAACTTCAAATGGACACATCCTGCTGATTTGCTGTGAGCCATTATCTCACTAAGTTTTTTGATTATTTGAGATTGTCAGTTTTTTATAAAGGCTGCTTTCTGGTTTCATGGCTTTGTTATTGTGTGTGTTTCTGTGGATCCCCTGTGTGTGTGTGTGTGTGTGTGTGTGTGTGTGTGTGTGTGTGTGTGTGTGTGTGTGTGGTGAATGCATTAGAAAGATGTCAAAGGCGTCCTCTGAGAAGTGGAGGATGTGATTCTGTGTTGCCGGGGGGAGGTTGCCATGGTGAAGCTATGCTGAGTAATAAAAGATGGGCTCCGGTCTCTGAGACAGATTGGCTCTGGGGAGAAACCTCCCCTACTGAGCTCACTCTTTCTTTCTCACCGTCATTCCTCTGATTATTGATTATTTGTATTATTTATTAATACAATTATTTTACTTTGACATCTTCACTTGTTTGATTGTACAAAATACATACATACAGTGGGGCAAAAAAGTATTTAGTCAGCCACCAGTTGTACAAGTTCTCCCACTTAAAAAGATGAGAGAGGCCTGTAATTTTCATCATAGGTACACTTCAACTATGAGAGAAAAAATTTGGAAAAATCTAAGAAAATCACATTGTAGGATTTTTAATGAATTTATTTGCCAATTCCTCGGGAAAATAAGTATTTGGTTACCTATAAACAAGCAAGATTTCTGGCTCTCGCATATCTGTAACTTCTTCTTTAAGAGGCTCCTCTGTCCTCCACTCGTTACCTGTATTGATGGCACCTGTTTGAACTTGTTATCAGTATAAAATACACCTGTCCACAACCTCAAACAGTCACACTCCAAACTCCACTATGGCCAAGACCAAAGAGCTGTCAAAGGACACCAGAAACAAAATTGTAGACCTGCACCAGGCTGGGAAGACTGAATCTGCAATAGGTAAGCAGCTTGGTGTGAAGAAATCAACTGTGGGAGCAATTATAAGAAAATGGAAGACATACAAGACCACTAATAATCTCCCTCGATCTGGGGCTCCACGCAAGATCTCACCCCGTGGGGTCAAAATGATCACAAGAACGGTGAGAAAAAATCCCAGAACCACACGGGGGGACCTAGTGAATGACCTGCAGAGAGCTGGGACCAAAGTAACAAAGGCTACCATCAGTAACACACTTCGCTGCCAGGGACTCAAATCCTGCAGTGCCAGACGTGTCCCGCTGCTTAAGCCAGTACATGTCCAGGCCCGTCTGGAGTTTGCTAGAGAGCATTTGGATGATCCAGAAGAGGATTGGGAGAATGTCATATGGTCAGATGAAACCAAAATAGAACTTTTTGGTAAAAACTCAACTCGTTGTGTTTGGAGGGGAAAGAATGCTGAGTTGCATCCAAAGAACACCATACCTACTGTGAAGCATGGGGGTGGAAACATCATTCTGTTTTTTCTGCAAAGGGACCAGGACGACTGATCCATGTAAAGGAAAGAATGAATGGGGCCATGTATTGTGAGATTTTGAGTGAAAACCTCCTTCCATCAGCAAGGGCATTGAAGATGAAATGTGGCTGGGTCTTTCAGCATGACAATGATCCCAAACACACCGCCCGGGTAACGAAGGAGTGGCTTCGTAAGCAGCATTTCAAGGTCCTGGAGTGGCCTAGCCAGTCTCCAGATCTCAACCCCATAGAAAATCTTTGGAGGGAGTTGAAAGTCCGTGTTGCCCAGCGACAGTCCCAAAACATCACTGCTCTAGAGGAGATCTGCATGGAGGAATGGGCCAAAATACCAGCAACAGTGTGTGAAAACCTTGTGAAGACTTACAGAAAACATTTGACCTCTGTCATTGCCAACAAAGGGTATATAACAAAGTATTGAGATGAACTTTTGTTATTGACCAAATACTTATTTGTACATTACATGTATAAACAGTATAATGATTATTTTACACAGTGATTGTGCTTCTGTATCGATCCAAAGAATGTGCTTGTCACATAAAAGATCAAGAGGAAGCTGAGAGGGGGTTGAAGAGGAAAACACGGGAGAGAGAGAGAAGTGGGTAATTGAGACATGATAGCTGTAAGAGTGTTGTAAAAAAGAAACCGATGATGAGAGTTTAAAGAGACTGAGAAAGTAAGGTTGAGAGTGTGGAGTTGGTAAAGATAGAATCTGTGAGTCTGTGCGGTTAAGGATGTTTCGTCACATTATCTCTGCTTTTCTTTCACTTTTCCAGCAGTCTCTGACCCTGAAAATGTAGCAGAAAAATGAGCAATAAACAATATGAAAGCAGCTACGAGGTACTTTTGGGTTGTGTTGATTCTAGAAGCCCCTTAGGACAAAAACTGTAGTGTTTTTACCACACCTGCTGTCGTAAAGATTTTTTCAAGCTGTCACAAGCCAACCATAAGCAAGAGTCTGTTCTATCAACCAATGTAATAATAACTAGAATTGCAAGCAGTTATTAATGGGGTCCAAGCCCTTCGGCGCAAGTCGCCCCCGACAGACTGCGGAGGCAATGCAATGATGTTTTACACAAGTACAGGGGGACAAAAAGAAAATAGTAGCACAAACACAAACACAGACTGAAAATAAATAAAAACGGCACTAAATGGAAGGGGGACATAATTTCATGTAGCTACTGATGTACAACTGTGTCTCACATTGGAAAGTTATTTTATGAATGAAATAGACATATTACAAACCTGTGGGCCAATTTAGGGTTGGTTTGAATCATTTACAATCCCATAATTGTCTCCATCTTTTGAAAGCCCAACCGAGATTGACTCGTGTATTCGCCCGTCGTCTGTCACTCTCCCATTTAGCTTTTAGTTGTTCTTCGTTTATTTCCCCTTCTTTCCTGTGATGGCCCTGCCCCAGTATCAGCCATAACTACAACAGATAACTTCTAAAATAGAATACATTTACAATTAGGCCTATATAAAGATACAGTCAGGTCCATAAATATTGGGACATCGACACAATTCTAATCTTTTTGGCTCTATACACCACCACAATGGAGTTGAAATGAAACGAACAAGATGTGCTTTAACTGCAGACTTTCAGCTTTAATTTGAGGGTATTTACATCCAAATCAGGTGAACGGTGTAGGAATTACAACAGTTTGTATATGTGCCTCCCACTTTTTAAGGGACCAGAAGTAATGGGACATATTAACAATCATAAAGCAAACTTTCACTTTTTAATACTTGGTTGCAAATCCTTTGCATTCAATTACAGCCTGAAGTCTGGAACGCATAGACATCACCAGACGCTGGGTTTCATCCCTGGTGATGCTCTGCCAGGCCTCTACTGCAACTGTCTTCAGTTCCTGCTTGTTCTTGGGGCATTTTCCCTTCAGTTTTGTCTTCAGCAAGTGAAATGCATGCTCAATCGGATTCAGGTCAGGTGATTGACTTGGCCATTGCATAACATTCCACTTCTTTCCCTTAAAAAACTCTTTGGTTGCTTTCGCAGTATGCTTCGGGTCATTGTCCATCTGCACTGTGAAGCGCCGTCCAATGAGTTCTGAAGCATTTGGCTGAATATGAGCAGATTATATTGCCCGAAACACTTCAGAATTCATCCTGCTGCTTTTGTCAGCAGTCACATCATCAATAAATACAAGAGAACCAGTTCCATTGGCAGCCATACATGCCCACGCCATGACACTACCACCACCATACTTCACTGATGAGGTGGTATGCTTTGGATCATGAGCAGTTCCTTTCCTTCTCCATACTCTTCTCTTCCCATCACTCTGGTACAAGTTGATCTTTGTCTCATCTGTCCATAGGATGTTGTTCCAGAAATGTGAAGGCTTTTTTTAGATGTTGTTTGGCAAACTCTAATCTGGTCTTCCTGTTTTTGAGGCTCACCAATGGTTTACATCTTGTAGTGAACCCTCTGTATTCACTCTGGTGAAGTCTTCTCTTGATTGTTGACTTTGACACACATACACCTACCTCCTGGAGAGTGTTCTTGATCTGGCCAACTGTTGTGAAGGGTGTTTTCTTCACCAGGGAAAGTATTCTTCGGTCATCCACCACAGTTGTTTTCCGTGGTCTTCCAGGTCTTTTGGTGTTGCTGAGCTCACCGGTGCGTTCTTTCTTTTTTAAGAATGTTCCAAACAGTTGATTTGGCCACACCTAATGTTTTTACTATCTCTCTGATGGGTTTGTTTAGATTTTTCAGCCTAATGATGGCTTGCTTCACTGATAGTGACAGCTCTTTGGATCTCATATTGAGAGTTGACAGCAACAGATTCCAAATGCAAATAGCACACTTGAAATGAACTCTGGACCTTTTATCTGCTCCTTGTAAATGGGATAATGAGGGAATAACACACACCTGGCCATGGAACAGCTGAGCAGCCAATTGTCCCATTACTTTTGGTCCCTTAGAAAGTGGGAGGCACATATACAAACTGTTGTAATTCCTACACCGTTCACCTGATTTGGATGTAAATACCCTCAAATTAAAGCTGAAAGTCTGCAGTTAAAGCACATCTTGTTCGTTTCATTTCAACTCCATTGTGGTGGTGTATAGGGCCAAAAAGATTAGAATTGTGTTGATGTCCCAATATTTATGGACCTGACTGTATATCCTGCTACCTTTTACCTGGATACGCAAACACAAGCCTTTCTTTGTTACCAGAATGACAAAGAGCTCATACTGCTGTTACATTTTAACAGTTTATTAAGTGTATGAGAGAATCCAAACGGTGTTAAGTCTAGCATAGCTCCAGAGCAACTAACACAGTAGCAAAGGTAGAAATGACAGGATGTGGCAGCAAAATCAGACGTCAGACTTTTAATTCAAGGTCTAACCTTTCAATATTCATAATGCTCCAATGTTTTATTCTCTTATAAGTGGAGGGAAGATTTTCTTGGTGAAAGACTGGGTCTTTGAATAGAAGGAGCCTGAGGGCTTGAGAACTTGAGAACCTCAGATCCACAGAAGCCTATCCTCAAATGCTTTCTGACATGGTTAGAGGTGAAAACTAGACAGTTCAACACTAATATTCTTTACCAAACATCAACTCCAGTTTTCTTTAACTTATTTGTCTCATGATCATAAAAGCTGCATGTCAATTCCGTGGATGGTCAACATGTAGCTCCTTTTATACGTACCTTCTATCTTAACTGGAGAATCGCATGTCCTGCTCCATTATAAAGACACAGTATTTTCCTTTAACTGGTGTCATTTCATCCCTGCACAGGCTGCCATCAGTTACATTCACGCTGGCTTTTGGCTTTTGCAGGTATAAACAAAGGAAGCTGTTTTCGGATCAATCATTTTCCAGAGGATAACGACTACGATACAGACAGCTCAGAGTACATCTTACGTAAGTCATTGCAACCCCGTTTTCTTTCTTCTAGTGGTGATGGAGTTATCACAAGGGTACTTAATGTGTCATGATATCTCTATCCCTCCACCATAAAAGCCTGATGTCATGACAGTAATTAGAGTTGTAGACATGATAAGTCTGTTGTGTGCTTATGAGTTATAGGTCTAAAATATGACTTTACCCACATAAGAGCACATCTCACATTTGACCAAGGTTGATGAAGACGTCACCCCAAGCTTTACTCTGCAAAACACATATGGCTTCTAGTTTGATCCCCTTTGCACCACAGCAACTGTTCCCATCTTTGCTGTTGTCTGAATTGAATTTCAATACCCTCATGGACTCACTTGGTTAGTGTCATGGAAAGGCAGGAGCATCTGCTAATCAGGCCTTAGTATCTGTGGAAGCATTCATCTATTGAACCTGACACAGTTCTTGCTCTTCTTCCACTCCCTTTATTTCTACACTTATGGCGTTACTTCATGTGTCAGCCAGGAGTGCCATAAATTGTTAATTTTTGTAAAGCTTAAGCTAGTCAGAAATGCCATCAATTGGCATGTGAGTAGTACAATGAACATATAGTAGAATACACAATGACACAATTTCCCTCCACAGAGTTTAAGGGTGCAGAAAACCATATTAACTAAGTTCTATATTTTATAATCTTTGTGGAAGAGTACTTCTCCTACACAAATAATTATTATGCTGAGGGACAGTGCATTTTTATTATAGATGCCCTGTGGTGTTTTCTTGTAAAAACAACAACAAAAGTTCTGTTTACATTGAGTGCATTGTGTGTATCCCTGAATTCTAACAAGATATTTGCAAAGCCAATTCTTAAAGTATTTTAGATCCTGCATTGTTTACATCCGTGGTTGTTTGCTAGCAGTCCTCTTCTTCCTTGTCTTGCATATTTTGGTCTGGTACTGCCACCTGTGATCAGTGGAATAGTGAGAAATCATTGGCAGGAATGTGTACCGCCTCAAAGTAAACAAAGCAGGGACCACTTCTATAAAATCAGCTCCATACTACTAGAATTTGAAAACTCAGCAGGGAACCCTTAATACGATATATGTATTTAAAGCTCCTCTAATCAATATTTTTGTATTAACAATGGATGTTTAAAGAAAGGGTGTTTCTCATGGTGACAAACCCACAAATAATTTGGCCCCTCAGCGCTCTGGAGCATTTTAGCATCTTTAAGCTTATTGTTTTGGTTTTACAGCCTATATCGCTCACACCAACCTCTTTTCCAGCATATGATACAGCAAAAAAACTCTGTTAAAACCAATGTAAACTACCTGCCCAGCACTAAGCAGCAGACCAGCAAAATAAGGGAATAGTTAGTGAACATAATGGAGCATTTAGCACTGAGAGATGCAGATATTTACCTCAGAGTTGGTGGAGACCAAAGCAGAGCTAAAAGAAGAGTGAGTGTTGGATTTTCTATGTGGCCAGAAACACAATTCCAAATTAATGCTAATATTGTCAGTATTTGATGGATGTGTCAAATATCCATATTGAAGATCCATCATTGGACCATATACACTTTATAAGGTGATAATATGTCAATATTGCTTTTAGAACAACAATGTTTCTGCTACTACAAATAATTCTACTTATAACATTACTTTACAATTGTCATTATATATGAATCACATGCTGTTCAGCCTTTGTCTTATATATTTAAAGTGATGTGTTTCTTAATTTGTATTGACAATAACCCTCCACTGTCTCAAATGAACAGGTATAGTGCGCGCATCAAGTCTATTCCCCATTCTCAGCACCGTTCTGCTGATGTTGGGTGGCCTGTGTGTCGGGGTTGGACGCATCTACAACAACAAGAACAACATTCTGCTCAGTGCTGGCATCCTGTTTGTGGCTGCAGGTAAGATGAGACTGATGGCACACTACGGATATTACAAACAACGAATAGATTTTGTGCTGTGCCACAGACGGAAAGAAGAACAAGAAGACATAAGCAGACAAAAGGAGAAGACAGACACAACACAAGAATGTCTCCCTTTGGTGTCTGTGTTAAGTGTTGTTTCTTTCTCTTAAAGTTACCCAACGTTTCCTATATTTCAGAAAAATACAATTCATGTGCTTTTTACCTATGGTATATATATATATTTTTTACATAACACAAGAAATAGCCGATAACTTACACACTTGTAGCACATCTTTCCTTTCAATTCATTGTTTCTCTATAATTGGCAGTGACAAATAATTCTTTGTGAATATGCAAAAATAATGTCAGAAGATGAAAATCTGCATTTTCTTGATAATATCTTATTGTTTTATGAAGAGGAGTCTATCACTAAATTAAAAAAATGACCTAACTTGTAAAGATAATTTTCTCAGGTCTTGAATGTGATGAAGAAATAGAGGAAGGGAAGTGTAGAGTGTGTGAGCCCAAACAGAATCAGCCTCTGATAACAGTGCTATAGTGTTGTCATCCACTTATGTGCTTAAACATTTACATCCATGCATGCTTTCTCTCCATCTCTCCTTCTCTTACCTTTCCTCACTTCAGGCCTGAGCAACATCATCGGAATCATTGTCTACATCTCCAGTAACGCCGGGGATCCCAGTGACAAGAAAGACGAGGACAAGAAAAACCACTACAACTATGGCTGGTCCTTTTACTTTGGCGCTCTCTCCTTCATCGTGGCTGAATCAGTGGGTGTTCTCGCAGTCAACATATATATCGAGAAAAACAAAGAGACACGCTTCCTAGCCCGAAGTGACTTCATCAAAACCACCTCCTCATCTTCGCCTTACTCTCGCATCCCAAGTTACCGCTACAGACGAAGGCGCTCACACTCCAGTTCGAGATCGAGTGACCCATCCCGCGAGCCCTCCCCAGTGGGGAGGAAGATCGGTGGAGGAAGTGGTGGAGGAGGGTTGGGGATGGGCTTGCCAATGGGGGATATATCCCTGTACGCCCTTAGTAGGGACCCTCTGAAGGGCGGAAGTGTGACTGCAGGGCCTTACAGTCCAGAGAGGGACTCTGGGTTTTTACAAGTCCACAACTGCTTCCAGAAAGATATGAAAGATGGAGTGAACAGGAGGACCACGCCGGTATGAGGTCAGAAGTGTATTACTGTGTAAAACAATAAGCTTAATGGAACACAATAGCTATTGTACAGTTGATGAGAAAGGACAATTCTTCTGTTCAGACAGCAGCGGTGTTGAAAGGTCAGAGCTCAAAATAGTTTTTCCTTTGTGTCCCTCTGTGACAGAAAAGTGCCAATCTGTGTTTCATTTGGAGGAAGAGGAAAGGTGATATCAAAACAACTTTTCATCATATTATGACTCAGTATCTATAAGGGGAATGCAGACATTTTGTAGCAACATTTGAAGAGTTTAATTTGAAATTGTGATACCCACTATTTGTGAGTGACTTCTTACAGAAAGGCTGAAATATGTCATACATGTTCTTGTATTCTTTAAAGGATAATTGCCTGATAAAATAATTAAGCTTTTATAGACTTGATGCTCAATATAATAAAGATTCTGAATATTGAACTTCAGGTAATTATGTTTTTGTGCTAAAAATAGATGTATAGTGTTTTGGAAATGTTTCTTTTAAAAGGAGACAAATAGATATTTATCTCCAAAATGATATGCTAAAATGAAGTGTGATTGAGCATTATTGTATTGTATTTGTTTGTAACTTTAACACAACTGGTGCTAACTTAATCTGTACACCTTTGATAGTCGTAAGCCTTCTCAACTGCCATTCAAATACTTCTACTGTATCTCAATAACCTCTTTTTTAAGCTTGTGAGTAAATATGTGTGTTACGGTATGTGAAATGTATTATGGCTCTGACACACTCCCACACTATGACACATATGTATTTCTGTAGATATATATCAACAAAGGCACACAGCAGTGTCAATACATTCCAGTGTGATGTATTAGTGTAAAGGGTAGTGGTGGTGATGGTGCAGTGGATATAACACATGCCTTTGGTGTGGGAGACCTGGGTTTGAATCCCACTGCGATACATCAACCATTGTGTCCCTGAGCAAGACACTTAACCCATAGTTACTCCAGAGGTGTGCAACCTCTGACATATATGGCAATTGTAAGTCGCTTTGGATAAATCCATCAGCTAAATAAAATGTAATGATAATATTATTTGTACAGACTGTGTATTTGCTCAGGGACATATGGAACAAATTTATCTTAAATATGTGTATATTTGTGTCTATTATTTCAGTATTTATGTACTCTTCTGTGCTGCCCCATATTTTGACAACAAGAAGCAGGACAGATGACACCTATTTTACAACTAACAAGCACATTGTGTAATATGGTTTGATTTAGTCAAGTGTTTGATTGGATTATTTAGTTTTATCTTTCCAATTGGGTAATATTAAAATAAAATGTTTATAGTGTTGTGTGAGAGGTCACCCAGGAGTGACATGGTGGATGTGCATGTGGACCGTGGAAGAGTTTGTGAGTTCTTGTATCAGCTCTGTGAAGGACTTTTTCTGTATTACTTGGGTTTTAGAATTGCAAGTCTCAAGTCACGAAAATGTGTTGTTCCGCTGTACTGTGTTATGTTAAGATTTCCCCCAAGAGCAATTGTACTTAGTGCAGCAAGGAAAAACTTGATGGGCTATCTGCCTCTGCTGGTTGGGGGAAAGAGAGGGAGATGCATTGCAACCACAATAATACCTAACTATAATAAATATAGAACTATGACTCAATAATTATAGCAGTGGGTATAATGGAATGACAGGATGAACAGTGCCAATTATAGTAACACTAAAGATCGTAGAACTATGAGTAATAATAATAATAATAACAGTAGCAATGGACATTAAGCAGGACCACGACAGCAGCCGCAGCCACGATCCAGGAGCCACCACAATCCAAGGAAAACTGTAAGAAAGCCCAATGACTCTGGGGAATAAGCTAAGTTAGTAACATGCATTAATGCCACATGAATGCACACAGATGGAGAGAGAGAGAGAGAGGAGGAGAGGGGAGCTCAGTGGGTCATAGGAAGTCCCCTGACAGTCTAAACCTAGAGCAGCATTACTAAGGGCTGGTCAAAGGCAAAACTAAGCCAACCCTAACTATAAGCGTTATCAAAGAGGAGCCAATACTTTTGTTTATAGAAGGAATGATTCATTATGGAAGTTATTGATGTTTATTTTCTCCTTAGCTTCTTTCAGCCACTCGGTGGTCATTAACAACTCACCACTGATTAGGTGCCCTGCCTGGCTGACCCTCTCCTTCCATGCTGGGAAGACAAAATAGACCAAACTCTAATCCTCGGTCAGGACTACTTTACTCTTTACTTATTCAGTCAAATACTGTGATTTTTATCGCATTACAATTAAAGAACAGATATCCTAAATAGTGACTGGGGAGACTCAACTTAATAATTACAGTTAACTTCACTTTTAGACTTGCTTGTGGTTTACTGCAAAATATGAACTGAGATTTGCTCCACTGCGTTTGTTTTTCTCTATAAGGGAAGCATTTTAGCTAATGACGTGGGGCTGATGGGCCTGCGATGCTCTGCTATGAAACTGCGTGGCAAACAGTCGGGCAACCACAGGGTGTTAAAGGAAATCAGCATCAGCCAACTTAATGCTTGACTGAACTAACAGGCTTCCAAATGCTCATCCAGACTTCAGAAAGCTTGTCTCCTTGTCTCCAAACAACAACTGGAGCAAAGTGAGCATTGTTTGTGTGTGAAGGGTTAATAAAAGTTCAAATTATTCATTCTTGGTACAGCACACACTTGATTGGGTTCCATGTCAGCTTCATGGTTTGTTTCCCAGTTGAATATTTTTTAGCAGCAGCTGGAATTGGTTTATTGTTGGTTAGTGAGGCAGTAACAATGTGCATTTTAACAACAGTGCTATGAGAGGCCGTGCAGTCTCTGCAAAGCCTCTGCTCTCCCAGCTACAGTTGTCATTGAAGTCATTGATGTGGGGGGAAGAGGAAACCTTGAATTAGAATTGACTTATTTTTATTCTGTGTGTGTATAATGTATCTTTGTTATGCCAAACTGGTCTGCTGACCGTGTTCCCCATTCCAGCCCTGAATTAGAGTGATTCTTCTTCACCCCTCTCCTCTGTCTATCACCCAGGCTGTTAAGCCCTATAAATGTGAATGCCATGGACCCCCACTGGTATTTTCATCCACAAGAAAACCGTGTCCCCACTCTCTGCTGTCGTGCATCATTGAAAATGATCCTCCGGTCATTGAGATGAAAATGGCAGTGTACCCTCTCCATGCAGGAGTTAACATCGGTACCTCACTGTGCAGGATGGATAAAATAACGCTTTGGGGTCTCAACTTAGGTTCTGCCTTTGTAACTTGATTTGCTGGCATGACAAATGGTTCGGCAGCGGTTCGCACTTCAGCTATCTTTATACTAAACCTGATGCACCCAATGCCATAACAAAGCATTTACAGCCAGCAATGGTTTTCTTAAAAAGCAATTTATCAGCTATAACTTTAGTAATTAAATGCTACTCAAAGATATTTTTGGATGTTGTTATAGATCATACATGTCCATTTGTAACGCTTGAAAGGGATGACGAAGGCTCATTGTTGAACAATATAATTACAAATATAATTGGAGGTGTAAATGTTACAACGATTTGTATACAATTTGTGAAAACATTGCCATGGGCTGACACTTTGTTCATCTTTACAAAAAAAAAAACCATTTTTCTTCTAAAACCACATATGATGTCTAGAATAATGTCTGACAATAATGTTAAAATGTTCAACAGTGGTGAGAGCAACACCATAATCTACACCATGTTGATGCTTGAAGAGCGATCTCATTTATTACCAGCCGCATCAGCGATGCTTGTATCGTTTTCACTTTGTGACACTGTGTGTGTGTGTGTGTGTGTGTGTGTGTGTGTGTGTGTGTGTGTGTGTCATAATGGCAAAATTTGCTCTTTCAGACACCTACTGAAATGAGACTACCACAGAGTTGGTTTTGAATACTTTTCCAGGTGTTTATATGTCTGTCTGTCAGCAAACATTACGAGTGTGTGTTTGAGATCAAAATGAAGGCCAAGTTTAAATATGGGTATGGTCCAAGCAAGGGCGCCGGAAGTAGGCCCACACACACACACACACACACACAAATACAAACACACTTTACGTGTCCCTGTAGTGGTGTCAGGCTGGTGTGATCCCATAATGGTCTGTAGTTTTTTATGATGAAATCATTTCATCAGCAGTACATGTTAGTTTAATATTTTCTCCTGAGAGATTCCGTTTCCACAGACACTCTCTCACCTCCCAAGTTCGTTTTGAAAATTTAAAGTGTCTAAGATTCCTCCCAGCAGGGGCCTTGGTTCCTCGCTCCCTGTTGATATATCAGTGCCATGCTGTCGATCCAGTAACCACAGGCATCCATTAGCATGACATCTGTCACTGGGCTAAGACTGGATTAAGCCAGCAGCAGTTGGAGCTTAACCCTTTTCATCTGCTATGACACATGAAAAACAACAGACTTTCATGGTGTTTTGTAATATATCCAATTAGTTTTGCAATGTCTGCACAAATGCAACTTATCTGATAGCAAGCAAACATCACTCACTGTAAACCTGTGAACAAACCCTTTAAACACACATTACAGGAGAAGGGAATAAAAACGTTGTTTTATCCTTATTACATTGCAACACATAACCAACAAAAATAAACTGTGGATGATATTAAGGCAACTAGATGAATAACATAAAATAATTTAAAATTATAAATTTGTAAATACAGAAGAGAATTTGGGCCCTCTGACACCATTTCTTTTAGTTCAAGTCAGAATAACTGGTGAAATGTGTCTTTTTAGTTTAAGTCATAATTGGGAGATTGGTGCAGAGACTTTTATGTTGCATTCTTTTTAAAGTCATTTTATTCATAATAGTGGGTTTTTTTATAAACTTCTTGCACAAAACCCTCAATATTCTATGGTCTGCTTGGAACATTTGCATTGTCTGTTTCAGTTGAAGACTTATTTTTAATGATATAATAACATATAGGGCCTATCAATAATATATTATATATTGTACTACCGAGCCTGTAAATACAAAGTGTCTTTAATTACTTCCATGAGAGGTTTGTAATGTATAATTGTGCTGATAAATTACTCTGAAATAAAAGAGTGGAAATTGAACATCTCTTTGATTATTTTAAGGCATGAAGTTTGCTCATTATAATTTATGATGTCTGTGATTACTTTTTGACATGATCCACTGAAAAAAAAAAAAGTATACTTTAAAAAAATGTATGAGCACATTAATTAACATTTACTCTTTGTCTTATCTGTATAATAACTAGTCAAGGAAGTTAAATGTATTTGTATGGCCCAATATCACACACAACAACTCAATGGATTTTACAGATCTACAACAGCCATGGTTCTTAAGCCAGCATTAAGTCTCTACGAAGAAAAGGAAAAACCTCACTCAAAACTCGGAGAACATGATATGAAAAAATAGAAGAAAAATGGAAGGCTGGAGGTGCAGCAGACAGTGATGTCAAGTAGAAGATGAAATGGTTTAAACAGGATTCATGTGAAGAATGGCCTTTAATCACAGCCCAATTGGCAATTTTGGCATGGTGGCTACACTTGGTATTATAGGATCATGTGACACACACTGGCACATGCACAATCATCAATCGAGCAAACGGTCCAATAAAATTTGTCATATCATTAGATAATTTTATGCCATTCATGTGTTCTGGAGCCAACGGGAAGTCAGCAAGCTTGGCCAGAGGAAATCTCTAACGTTAATGTACTTAAATCATACCATAAATGCCACAAATAGTATTTTTTTGTGATCTAATTTTTATTTTATTTTAAAGAAACAGTACGTACAGGTATATACACACTTCAAAAATAGAGCATAAAATATATATTCACATACATACCTATACATATGCATATACACAAAAAACGTATGATTAACAACTAAGATAAAATAAAAAGTAAACAATATCCAAATATGTTAAAACCCAAGCTCGAAAAGAGAGCGAATGTGGAGGTTTCCAACGTGTGGCAACTAGTTTTTTTGCAGCCGTAAGTCCAGCTAGCAATGCTCTTCTCTTATCCAGTGTCAAACCCAGCCTTAACAAATCATTCAAAATAAGTGTAGCAGGCGAGCAGGGCAATCTCACAAATAGTATTTTTTTAGTCTCTGTCGATGAGTCTTTGAGTCCATTGAGTCCTTATAATGTCATGATAATGTGGATGGTTGCCAATCCAATGAGCTCCAGTGTCAGTGTTCATATTGAGATACCACATGTCAGACCATAATTCATTTCATTCATTTTCATCAGGTGGATGTAACTGATAGCTTGTCAGCGACTACACCATGAAATAACAAATTCCATTCAATTACACATACTTGATACACATATTTGGGTTTGTATGCAGTATTCAGAAATGAGATCCCATTGTGTACAAGTCTAAAGCTAGACTGCACCTGGCTACATCAACACCTTTTAACTTTGTAAAGAAAAAAAACCCTCTTTTGGGTCAACTAAGAACAAAGATGACCGCACAGTGATTTAAAACACACATTAACTTTCTCAGAAATCAAAGTCAAACTTTAATCAAACTTTTGTATGTAGTTGTCAAATCATCAGCATTAAAGGAAGATATGAGCATGTTTTCATAATTTTGGTCATAATTTCAGTAGCTTATGATGGTATTTTACTTATTAGCTTAATTGCTCACTGTGTAGCTCAAATCAGCTCAAGGCAACTTTCAATGGACTCCACAAGGCCATCACAAACATGAGCAAATAAACAGGTTTTTAACATTTACACATTAATCCAATTACCTGTTATTATCTCAACTACCTATTTGGAACTGAAAACAAAAGTGGAAAAATTGCTGAAATTATTACCCAAATGTCCATTACATTTGGAGTGCTGCTGCCTGGTTGGATTGATTGATGATAATGGACAGTTTGGGTTCACACACTTTCCTTTCCTGATAAACTGGACTGAACTGCAGTGTAATCTATCGTAAAGCTGCCCAAGTGGGGTACTCATAGTGTTATATATCAGTGGGTAAAATGGTGAGTTAAAAAACATCTTTTCCCATAGTGGCCTAAGCTACAAAAATAGGACATAGGTTGTTGTTTAAAACAGTATAGCTAACAGAAATATGAATTACAGTGTACATGTCTGTTTCATTGATGTTTTGATTGAGGATCTGTGGAGAGGAACTACTACAATACTTTCTGGGACACAAGTGGGTGAGTATCATTGGCGGTGATGACTGACAGATCCCTCAGCAGGAGCATACACTCATTCATATGTTAGCTTGTCATGGGTGTGTAAGTTTGCAGTGATTTTGTCAAGTTCTACTTTGTTGCCGTCACAACTTATTCACTTTCACTGGCGCCTGTGCTCACGCCGAGGGGAAGTGGGTCACAATTCTTTAAAAAAAAAAAAAACTTTAAATAGGCCAGAGTTTAAAAAAGATAAACAGGGACACACCACTGTGATTAACTGTAAGGGAGTTATCAAAGGGACTATCACACCTTTTGGGTTATAATCCAAAGTATGTTTTCTGTATTTTTCCCACCATTTATTTGACAGCCCTATTTCATGATAAATATTTGCCTTTAAACAAATACTATCTTCTTCTTTTACAATAACAGCATGTTGAAGTATTAATCAAGGACAAATCCAAGCACTTTCAATCCGTGAAAGTAAAACTTTTAGTGATCTCCTTCCAGTTGTTTGGGAAATAGACCAACACATTTACAATGTAATAGTTTAGATTTTATAAATGAACACTTTGGTAAGCATCAGGCACTCCCTGATGGTAAGAGTGTCAGAATCAAAGTGCAAGGGCTTGTTTCTCAACTCACGATTTTGCACCACTTTCTAACAGCAGACATTTTGACTTGTATTGTAGGAAAAGCACAGGTGTTACCAATAACACTAACGATGGCTCTGGCTCTTCAAGTGTTCCAGTAAGAGTGCCAGTGAGCAAGCATGCCCGATCCTGAAATCAAAGCAGTTTAAAGGAATTCAGCCATCAATCATTTCATTCTTTACACCAGTACTTTTCCTACTGTGGTGAGTTGAAATGTCTGCTGTAAAAAAAACAACTTCTGACGTTATTCTCGGTTCTATAAAATACAGCAGAATGGAGGAGGGTCAAGCATTTTCTGGGCAATTTGCTGAAGCAGAAGTATACAAGGGGCGGGCATTGGAGCTTACAGAAGAGTTATAAATATGAATGTCTCTCTAATTTTTTTAATAGCATAGGTTCCTGGGCAATATATAAAGTATCCTCACATTATATCTGACTTGTGTTATCATTACCAATTCTTCCGAGCAGTGAAATAACAGTAAAACAGCATTGCACTCAACACTGTACCTGTCTGTTCATCCTATAGATATAGCCTCATTTGCAGAAAACAAATATGGAAACCAATGTTGTTTTTGAGATTGGTATTGTACTATAGGACCTTTAGTGACTTCTTCACTCATAATCCCTCGTACAATGACATTAACAGGAAAAACTGCAAAAAAAGATTATCAACAGAAGGACATCAGTTAAGAATGCATGCCATTACTTTACCTTCATCTTTTACAACCACTTCTGACTGTGGAGATGGCACACTGAGCATCTCGATAAAGAAACAGTTCTTTGTAAACACATCCACATTATCCTTATAAATAGTTTACAGAGACAAATCCACACCAAGGCGGTGTTGTAGTGAGGCCGAGAGTGAAAACGCAGCCACTGTAGATGGATGGAAACTAGATGTAGGGAAAACTATTCTCACAATGCTTAAGAATCCATTTTGAAAGTTGCACATATAGAAACTGTTTATGTGAGGCCACTTATTATGGCACGTTAAACATCTCCACCCACTGACACTGTAACCGGATAAGCAGACAACCTGACAACTTGACTCACCAGTCACATTTATAGCATCTCCCCAGCAAAATACCTACCAACACATGCAGCATTCTCCACACCCATTGCCCACCAGACAGTTGGTTTGGTCATCAACTTTCTTGATCTACCTCAACAGCTGTAAGTCTAAACTTGCATCCCCTCAGTTGTATAGCAACTCATAGTGAGTAGGGAAAAGGGGACTTTAAACTTGGACAGAGCAGTCTGGCCCCTTTCCCTTCGAACCAGAGGCACAGATTTGCGACAGGGAGAGATACACTTAGGCGGGGAGAGAAAAGGAGAAGAGACTTTGTGGGAAGCTTGCTGCAGTCACTGAGAAAAGAAGACCCTGGGACAGAGACCCTGTGTGTTCACATTGCAGAACATCCAATTTTATCAATATATTTTTTTTCATATCAGGGGAAGAATATCTGAAATCTCACTACCTGGAAACATGCACAGGCGCACAAAGATAAAGATTGCCATCTTCGTGTTGCTGGTGGGTATGGCTTGCATGTTCACAGCGGTGGTAACGGACTACTGGGCAGTGCTAAGCCCAAGGGTGGACAAAGTCAATCAGACTTGCGAGGCGGCCCACTTCGGCCTGTGGAGGCTGTGCAAGAAGTATATTTACATCAGCTCGGAAAACTTTGATCAGGGGCATGTCTGCGGACCCATCAGCCTGCCTGGAGGTAAGAGAAAATCTAAGCAAAACCGTTCTCTAACTGGCAGATAAAATGACATTAGGCTACTACTGAATATTGTTTGTCTGTGACTGTGAGGTTCCTCTATGCAATCCGGCCCACAGCTCTGAGGTAGGAAGCTTCTAAGAATATAGGTCCTGATGCAGGATATGACATTTTAAAAATCCTTAAACTTCCTCGTGAAACGGAAGAAAGATCCTATTCTGAGTGATATGCATTTAACCTTCCATAATGTAATAAACTTTTTTTGACACTGAAAATAGTTGTCATAGTTGATTTTTCGTCTGAAACATAGGAAATAATTCAAATTTTTCCATTGTCAGTGGTGTTGAAATGCCTCGGTCTAACACATTAGTTTGTGAGTGTAGGCCATGTTTAGATATCTTGTGTTGGTTTGCTAGTCTGCCACTGATCCTCATTCTGATGCTCCCCACTGCCCCTCCTTTGAATAAGCCAGAGGGTAAAGGGTGAAAACAACATCCAGCCAGATCAGGCCCCATGACAAGGCCTTGATAGGAAGCTATCAGTTAACTGTTAACACTTAACCACACCGTAGATATTTGACATCAATCAGAGATGGCCATGAGAAATGGAGTCCCAAGAGGCTGCAGGCTTAACCTAACTCCAAACACCACAACAGCCGATTTTACTGGTTTACTGATTGGTGTCTCCTAGAGTTATTTATTGGTAAAAACCAGCCAGCATATACAATTGATGTTCCATATACTGTACCGGACATAATACAGACACTCTATGGGACATCCTAAGGAAATTCACTTTAAATAAGTCCACAATCAGTGATGGGAAGTAACTTAGAACATACTTAAATACAATTTTGAGGTACTTTAATCCTGGATTAAAGTTATTAGGGAACTATGGAACATATAAAAATATGTTCCATAGTTCCCTAATAACTTCTGAGTAAAAAAACTGAAATGTCGTGGCTGGGTTAGGTTAGTTGGTAGAGCAGACACACACATATAGAGGTTTACTCCTCGACGCAGCGGCCGCGGGTTCAACTCCGACCTGTGGTCCTTTGCTGCATGTCATTCACTCTCTCTCTCCCCTTTCATGTCTTCATCTGTCCTGTGGAAATAAAGACCTAAAATGCCCCAAAAAAATAATCTTTCAAAAAACCCTGAAATGTCAGTAATTTCATTTTTGATTACAAAGCGACAACATTTTCAATTCCAATTCATTATTAGTGTAAACGTTCAGCTGAAAGAAAACATGTAAAATGTGTTTTTCTGTGTAGCTGTAAATTACAGGCAGCATAAAATTAAACTAATATGAAGAATTATATACACATATATTGATTTAAGTTTAAGATTTGGTTTAAGTGACTCAGAGTCAGTTTCTCCAGTCATTAAGACTTCGGTCCTAACTCTTCTAAATCAACAACAGTGTCAAAATACTGTCTCTATTTTCTTTATAATTAGTCCCAAATCACATGCTGCTGACAGTTATAGTACTTTGGAATACAATCATTTTATGCAGTAGGTTGTGGAATTAATACTTACCTTGCTACAAATGTCTCAAAATAAACTTTATATGATAACAGATGCTCTTACAGCTGCTTAAATAAAACACAGACTGTGATTGAATATAATGGATGTAAACAGTGTTGAGCAGTTGCTGTCTAGCAGTCACTCATGTCTCAATGGCTTGTATGAGTCACTCGTCTGTAGAACCGCACTGGCAATTTGTCTGTTACCTGAGAAACCATTATACAGCTGTTGATTGTTCTATGACCCTGCATGTCGCTTTATGTAAATTAGCCTTCTCAACTTCACACCAAATTTGTACAACTCACAAAGCAGAGAGGAACCGGTGGTGGATGTTAGACTTTTGGGAATCCCGAAAACTGTCTGCACTGCAGGGCCATTCCAGGAGCAGATGAAATGTCTGAGGGTGGTTCACTGGTGCAGACATGGCAGGCATGTGCTGAATATACTAAATCAGCTTGGCCCATCCAGGCATGCGGGGAATTCATCAGATTGTAAAGCTAAGTGACAAATGTTTCTAGAATTTTTATCTGCACTTACACTTACATACAGACTGACCGTGATGATCTATAACTATTTGGAAAGTGAGTTTGTAATATATTAATATTTATTTTAGGCTATATTATATGCAAAGAGCCAGAACTTCTTCACTAGCCACTCTTCATAACAAAAGGCAAGTGGCTTTCATGTCTTCAACAATACATATGATTTCTGATGGCGTCTTGGTAGCCTTTATTCAAGTAAGTAAATCCATCAGTCTCCAAGGGTTTCTCCCGGCCCAATTGCTGTATTTGGACAGGAATATTATTGTTTATCATTGCCACACGTCTTCATAGAGGTGTCAACCTATGATCGAAAGCTGGTCTTAAACAGTATGAGGAGGTCCCTCTCGCTGTGAGACACTCATCTGGAAAATATGGTGAAACAATCTCAGAAAAACTTTCATGCATATTACTCAGACTTACATTACATGTCCTTTCAGCTCAAAGAAAGAAAGTTTACCTGAGAGCTATTTTAATTTTGGTTCTATACTCTGTGTTGTCCTGCTTTCTTTTCATATTGGAATCTATTTTTATACTTTCTGAGCTGCTGTGAACCTTAAATAAGCAACATTAGCTATGTTACAATACTCCTCTTAGCCACAGCATACAAAAACGGGTGATTACTTTAATGTATTCACCATGGTTACAGGAACAGAAAGGGTGTGATTTATTTAATAATATTGTGCAAACTGCTCAGCAAGCAGTTGTTGTGGTTCTAAATATATGCCACGTAAATACTCAGCTGTTCTTGGGTGGTAGCCGCGAGGGTCAAGTGTTAACGCCAAGTGTAGTGGTGCTCTGAGTGACGGGGCCGTCTGGAAGAGTCAGGCATAGCTCTGAGGCCTACTGTCCCACCAAACTGTTCCCACGAGACTGTCCTGCAGCTTCACGTCTCCGTGCAGCCCACACAGTCACTCAAATTGCTTTACACTCCCTGGTGATGGGACACATAGTCCAAAAAAAGTGGTACCACTTTTGCCTTTATAGGCACTCAGAATACCTTCCAACCCAGGGACAGGCATCTTATGGGAATGGGGAATGGCTGGTGATGTCTTTAACACTTATATAGACATGTGTACACATGCTTCTTTGGGTTTATAGCTGAATCAAAGCTCAAAATATCTTACATGGAGTGTGCTCAAACTTACAGAGACTGACAGGTATCAGAAGTAAAATGTAGAGTTAATGTAAACATAATTTCTTTGAATGAATACATTGTGCGCATGATTTATCAAAAATGTTTTAAACCTGCCAAGTTTTGTAGCAAAATACATACATTTTAGTGCCATGTACAACATAATTGGAGTTGTCTTCACTTGTGTTAGCTGATAGACCTAAGAATGAGGAAGGTTACGACACCCAAAAAGACAAACAAGCAGACAAGACAAAAACCTAGTCTCAGAGTTCTGGGCCAATCTTAGCTCCCACCATAGACAAAACAATTAGACAGTGCCCACCAAAGCTATAAAAAGTGTGATCTGTGATGTGCAGAAATGCTGCTAATCCGATGTCCTCTCCTGATCTTTGGAACGACGATGGATGGCTTTATTATGAACAAGATAGGCTTTAGAGAGCTTGACAGCAGAGCCTAGCAGGGCGAGGACCAGCAACAAGTGGTGCAGCAGTGCGTGTGAGTGTGTTTGCCTGTGGCAGCATGCTTCTACAAATGAATACAGATTAGTATGTGGCCACCAGCTTGTCTCTCAATTTTTTTCGTTGAAGCTTGCACTCTAAAAATGGCACAAAAAAGGCTAACTAGGCACACAACACACATCCAGTCACATGTGGGAATAAAGCTGCTTGTTACAGATAATGATCCCAATGCATCCACTCCAAGGCTTAATACAGGATGAGTGGCTCCACTTAAACATAGGGCTACATAACAAACCACACATGTATTTAGTGAATGTAGAGCCACTTGGCCTGCTGGTAATTCTTAGACTTTTTAATATTGGATGTAAAAGTAAATCTTTTCTTAGCCCCAGATGAGACCATGTTTCCTCCCATTGAAAGAGTTGTCTGGTGTTACAGAGAAGTGGTAAAGTAGAGTTTAGCGGTTTTCTTACAAACATGAATATTCACAGTTTTGGGAAATGAGTGAAGTTCAAAGATATTTTTCAGCAAACCCTTTGTATACAAGGTTTGTCTTAGAAGCACAACTATTTGACGAGCCTCTATCACACCCTCATATGTGCCTTTTACAGTGAAAACAGTGAAGCTTGTTGCTTAGTAACAACCACTGTTTTTTTTAATGACCAGTTCCTGTCCTCATTCATAAAAACATATTCTTTAGTGTTGGCCCAGAGCATTACAAGCTTATAATGTCAAAGGAGGTTTTTTGTAAACATTGCAATGTTGACTTGGCTTGGAAAAATATGATTCATAGATATTGTTTGCGCCTATTATATCATTTTATATTACTCTGTGCTATTTCCTGGTAGAGCCATCCCTTTTAGCTTATTTACAAGGTTTCAAGGGTACACTGGAAAATGATCTACCATTTGAGTATGGCTCATCAAGCTCTCGCAGTTATACGATACCATGCAGTACTGCATATTTTCACATGAAAGCATTTCACTGATGTCCCATGGTAAGACTGTATGTAAAAGGGGATTAGGAACATGCATGTGAGTGGAGACCTCATAGCATAACCGAGATTATCGATGTGCACTTGACATTGATTGAGATTAAGTGACAGAATGATCAAGTGTTACATCTAAAAACTTCCGCACTCTCTTTGCACATATGATCATCCAAAGCCATCTGTTTTTTTGTATTGCCATTGTCTTCTGCTTTCATGTAGTGATGCCTCAGATGTTAAGTGTGAGCCACCCTGTGTGCACTTGATCAACTGTTTTTAACGATGTATACATGTTTAAACCCTTGAAGTAGTATGAGGTATGATATAAGTCAAATGTTATCAAGATCTGACTGGAAACCAAACCTGTTTTGTCTTTTATACACTTGGCATAGCATCACGTGATCATCACCTGTGAGGATCACTCAAAGCGGCCTGGCTTTGTGCAAATCTCCAAGGTTCAACACCTCGTCTGCTCGAAAAAAAACAATATTATTGTGATGTCGGTTGTAATTTTTACTTTGACAGTCAAACCACACAAAGCAAAACAGGATCATCACGCAGCCACTGATACCAAGTGATAATAATATCCATGGCTATGTCAATCTGTGAGATGCTTTTGGAAAAACAATGAGAAAGATCTTAGACAGTATGAAATGTTCAAAGTATCATATCCATGTGATACATATGGTGCAAAAGTATTTGGGGCAAAGCTTGATAACTGGAATTTATCCATTTATCTATGTTTATTAATGACTGTATAGTAAGTGTAGTGGTTCAGCAAAGGAAGAATACATGGCCCTAAACGACATGAGTTTACAACAAAAGCAAACAAAAGCTGTTCATGACATGGCAACTTTGATAACGATTTGGTTTATTTGCCAGCAGCTCAAATTTGGTTGAACTTAGGCAACTTGATTTAAATTAAAGACAGATTTTGGTCAACACAGTAAGTGAATCAAAGAATGAGCACACAGCAGAAATCTTTCACACAACAGACTGGTCATCAGAGTTGAAAGCAGTTAAAGGCTTCCATTACAGTGCCATTTTAATTAACTAATTAACTATTGTAGTCATTTCTCCACTACATGACCCTTTTTTAAGGTCCCCTCGCTTTTTATGAATAAAGCATGTATTTGCATATGAGGACATTTAATTAATGTGATGAAATGTCACGACAAGGCCATTGAATCAAATCCACTGATGTTTTAATTATTGAAACTTAATATAATTTCAGACCAAATGACTGTGTGAATGTGAAAAGCTCATGGTGATGGAACCCACAGAGAATTATCTATTAATTAAAGAGCGTCATAGTATTTTTTTTCAGCTCATTGTTTTGGTTTTACAGCTAACAGAAACATTACTGTTTTGATTCAGTCTCACTGTTTTCACCAACAACATCTGCAGTGAGTAGCTGTTTTCAGCAAAAAAGCTCTAAAAACCTACATCTACCTGCCCAACACCAACTGCATACAGACACAGTTAGTGACTAGCTAGTCAATGGAGTGAAGCATTTAGCAGCTGAAGAGCCAGATATTTCCCTCAAGAGTTGGTGGAGACCAAAAC
Organism: Sander vitreus; assembly: GCF_031162955.1. Lineage (NCBI taxonomy): Eukaryota > Metazoa > Chordata > Actinopteri > Perciformes > Percidae > Sander > Sander vitreus. The sequence goes on along the minus strand of NC_135856.1, from coordinate 14,573,070 downwards.
AGAGCTTAAATAGAGTGAATAATATAGGCACTTTACATGGTGATGTCAATGTTGTGTTGTGTTTGTCCAAGTGGCCAAAATTTTGATTGATGTAGGTGTAACTTTGAACTAAATCATATGTTCTTTTTTTTCACAGAGGAAAACTGCACTTACTTCAGACACTTCACTCCAGGGCAGGATGCTGAGATATTTGAACATAAAACACAAAAAGGTAGGTTTCTGTTAGTGGTTCCCCAAAGGTTGTTACTTTCATTCCATCATGTCTAAATATGAAAAAATGAGAGATTGCTTTGTGAATTCATTTGTTTTGTTGAAATATGTTCCTTAGCACATCCCAGTCTGTGGGAAGTTGAACAAAAAGCTGGCAGCATCACATATTCTCAACTGATCTTACCTTCTGCTGCTGCTGCTGCAGCTGCTCTCTGTGGATTCAGATTTTCATTCATGTTTCACTTCTGATCATCGGTCTCACAGCAGGTGCAATGGAACAGCTGTCAATGACAAAACTCTTCATAGGACATGAAGGAGTCCTGGGTGAAAGGCAATTGGATTTTCCTTTACCTATTCCCAACTCTTTGTCCATCTGGCTAAATGTGCTTACTCAGGTCATTACTGGCAAAGCTTTATGTCCCACACCTTCTCTTTCTGCAAAAAAGAGCCCATATATGCAATGCACTGGCACTGCATTGCATGTGATATATCTATACTTTAATAGTGTGCCACAGACTTTTTTGTCAGAAATTATATTGGCAGGTGTTGATGCAGGAGGATACTAATGCTTTTTTGAAAATGTAACAGCTTTTTGTTGAAGTTTGTTTCCGTAATGATGGTCGCCGGCTGGGGTCAAATTTAACTCACTAAGTCACAGAATTCACAGTGTGTACTAACACAAGGCAGACAGTGTTTCGCACATGGTGCCTCAAGAACGGTGCAAGACATTAACTGTACATACAGTACAGTCAATATTTCAGAACTGTGTGTGTGTATGTTTGTTCTAGTCCCTATTCCCTCCATCTTCCATTCCTTCCATCCTCTCTCCAGTGACCCTGTTACAGCTGTGACCGTCCTGAGCTCCCAGCCATCGCATGTTGTATGACAGCCCTCCCATTTAATGTGCGTTAGGGGGCTGAGCACATGTGGAGTACTGTCACACTCAATTATTAGGGTGTAAATGCGAATAGTCTTGTACACCCCCCCACACCATAAAGTCAGAGATGCTAATGCAAGAATACATAGGTACTCCTCCCCCATCCTCACACACACACACACACACACACACACACACACACACACACACACACACACACACACACACACACACACACATGCAGCATCCCAGCGCTGATGGCCAGCCCTTGAGAGACACACTGCAAGTTTGCAGGAATGATTGCAGCACTGACCTAAGTTCCATGTCGTGTTATTCACTCTTGACTGAGCCATTTGGCTATACCATAATGGTGCATAAGGTTGAATGAGCACAGTAGATGTATGTCACCACAGGCCATCCATTCATACAAGGCTCTTACATGTGTCTGCCATAGGTTCGAGTTCACAAGTAGAAAATAAATGAACTATAATGAAAATCTGACAGTGAGAATAGTCAAGGATGCTGTAGGAATGGATCTGGGCGTTTGGAGGTTCTTCATATCTTTTATAAACAAAAGTAAAACTATGCAAATATCTACATAAACTGTATTATGTGGGCTTGACTGAAAATGAAGTACAGTGCCCATGTTCATGGTAATTAAGGGACATATCACCCAGTGCAACAGTGTGTGTGGTTTTAGACAACAATGGAGTTCTAATGCACAGAGGAATAAAATATATCAGGCTTTGGCTGCGCGGGAAAGACTTGTTAGTATAATCAATTTATTGTTTGTTTTGATCTTTTTATGGGATTTGTTGACTATAACAAAAAATATAGAACATCACCAGGCTTATTATAAAAGCAATAATCTTTATATTCAAATTACAAATATACTATATAAATGTAATTTGTTTACTGATACAGGGCGTCTGTGTAACAGGAACAGCACCTGGCTTGTTTTTCCGATCAGAGAGTCGGATAGGATGTGAGGCCTTTGATCTGCCGCCCGTTCGCCTGTGAACCATGCCCAGGGGAGAGGCACTCCTTTGGGGGGAGAGAGCCTTCATCTTCTGCTAGCAGGGGAGGTTGGGCCGCACCCTGAACACTCTGTGTTCACTGAGATACTGCACGTCTGTGGAGCTCATTGGCTAGCTCAGTCTAAAACACCAAAGTTTCTCAACACCAAGAGCAAAGTAGACGTAGAAAGATACCATTGTTTCAGTCATTCTTTCTGGGCGTACTCCATTGGACCGCCGAAGGTCCAATGGAGAGAACATAACTCTTTTGAGTAATGTTTTCTACAAACTACAGTGCTAAGCTGTTTAGGAAATAACTGAGCATTTAAAAAATAGTAAACTACATTTGAACCCTTTTTTCAAGATGTATGTCTTCAACAGAAACCAAACAGCTTGGGGTGCACCAGACAAGGTAGAAAATTCTCAGAAGACAACCTAATGCATTCTTGTCTGGTCTTCGTAATGGGATTTGTTGACAATAAGAAAAACATAGAATAAGGCCATCCTAATCTTCTAAGCCTAAACTGATACTAATGACCATTAGAAAATTGTTTTACAAAACCAGCTAATCTCTAAAGGATCCAGGATAACATACTGGATCAAATTATAAAACAAATTGGGGTGTGACAAAATAATATCAAAAAGGTTTCAAAGAGGCCTCAGCCTTGAAAAAAATGTGTGGGAATTTTGGCTTCAAACAATTAAACAACAAATTAGTTTTCGTCACCAACTTCTTAACTACGACTTTTCAATCATTCATACTGCTCATTAAAGCAGTGTCCTACTATTGTTTGTAGAAAATGTGATGTGTCTCATGTGCTGCCCAATCACTACTTGACATCTTTGTATTTATGAATCAAAGAAATACATTAAATGGTGGATTCAGCCCCTAGGCTTTGGCCTAATTAAAGCATTCCAAAACGGATTGGTTTGTGGCTTTACTGATAAATATTTTTTTTTTTATTTCACTCCAATATATACAATATACATGTGAACAATGTGAAATTACGTGTCAATTTGTTGTCACTGGATTGTACAGGACTCTTGGTCTCTTTCTTTCCAGAGTACAACATCTCGGCTGCAGCCATTTCCATCTTCAGTCTAGCCTTCATCATCCTGGGGTCTCTGTGTTTGATGGGATCTTGTACCGGTAAAGGCAAAGGAAGAGACTACCTCCTCAAACCTGCTGGCATGTTTTTCGCATTTGCAGGTGAGTTCAGTTAACCAACACAGTTTAGATTTCCCTGCAGTGTTTACAGTTTGGAATGCAAAAACCTGACTTTGCCTTCATGATTATGCATCCTGTTAGACCATGGCAATCTGCACATTACTACAGGTGTTACTACAGTACAAGCTGTACTACCAAACTCATGTTTACACATCTCTCTCTCCTACCCAGGTCTCTGTGCCTTCATCTCACTGGAGGTGATGCGTCAATCAGTCAAACGCATGATCGACAGCGAGGATACAATCTGGATTGAACACTACTACGCCTGGTCCTTCGCTTGTGCCTGCGCCGGCTTTGTCCTCCTCTTTCTCACTGGCATCACACTCCTGATCCTGTCCATGCCCCAGATGCCCAGGAATCCATGGGAGACTTGCATGGACGCCGAGCCGGAGCAAGTCGAGTGATAGCTAGACAGACAGATGAATACAGGATATGAGAAGAGTGACTGTGTCTTTTGTTTTGAGTACAGATGTTAGATGTCATTTCAAGAACAAGAGCTGGCCATAAAAGGATAACGTCATGATGACAGAAACTGGTTTGGGGGTTGATGGACTGTAGCGATGATGGGAGATTTACCTCCCTGCAATTATACAACTTGAATATGGGGCTTCTGTCGGAGTTTTGAATGTTTGCGTTATCCTGAATGCCTATCCAGAGTGTAAATATAGCAGCCCTCTGCTACACCTCCATAGGTATGTTGGAGATCATAGCTCAAATCTGACCTGAGGCCTAAAAACCACCACAGCCTACTTCTCAGAAACTTGGTCCAAATACCATTTGCAATTATTTGTTAGCACTTTTAGCATGCTTCCATTTTTCTCTACAGCTCTAATCATTTACTGCCGGCGTATTTAAAAAGAAATGCAAAAAATGATTAATCACATGCCACTATTATGTGACATGGTCTAGTTTGGTCTCCCAAATGTCATCATTATGCACAACTTAGTTAAAAAGACATTAAGATTTGAGATGAATTTACATTTTGAGAATATAGTGCATACAGTTATGGCCTGACATCTACAGTAGATGACTTTATGTGATTTTATGTACTCCATTATGTATGATATCTTGTACATATCTAATTTTCATCCATTGATTTTTGTATGGCATCGCTCAAGGAATCACTTACTTACTTACTTCTCTTACTTAATTGATATTTCTTAATTTCAATTAAGTAAGAGAAGTCCAGACATATGTATTCAAATGTTAAGTTTTATATTTCTAAGATGTATTAAGAGCCTTTAAAGATGAAGAATCTCCCAGTAAAATAAGAACGTCATAAATAAATGATTTTGAGCAAAGCAGTAGCACAGAGCGGGTTTGTGTGTGTGTGTGTGTGTGTGTGTGTGTGTGTGTGTGTGTGTGTGTGTGTGTGTGTGTGTGTGTGTGGCACGCTGAATGCTAAACACCCACACAGTCTGCAGCAATGATCGTGTTGGAAAAGGTTCAGCTCTAGCAGGTGCACATACAAGGCCTTTTACTTTTCGTTTACAGCTTCCAAACCAAACTGATACAATAATAGTCTCTGTTCATTTTTATGCGTCATCATGACCCATTGAAACGTGGCAAATTGGTATTTGCATCAGAGGATGTTACAGCATTTCCCTGTTTGGAAGCAATGTACAGAGATCACAAAAAATCCCAACCTTTGACTCACGTGCAGACAGTGTCAGCTTAGCTGTCATTATCTCAAGTGAAAATAATAACACAATGTTTTGTTTTGTTTTCAGATTGGACATTAGCCAGCCGAACCATGCAGACAAAAAACTGTCTACAGTATGAATGACAGCACTGGTTGGTCAGTTATAGCCTTAAAAAACAAAGAGAGAAAATGTGGGCTGGTGCTGCAAGTCCAAGTTGCTGCTTTGTTCCAGTTGAGTTTGAGAAGCCTTCACACCATATGCTCTACTATACCATACCATACCATACTATACCATACTATACCATACCATACCATACCATACTATACCATACTATACTATACCATACCATAGCATACTATACCATACCATACCATACTATACTATACTATACCATACTATGCCATACCATACCATACCATACTATACCATACCATACTATACCATACTATACTATACCATACCATACTATACCATACTATACTATACCATACCATAGCATACTATACCATACCATACCATACTATACCATACTATACTATAATATACTATACTATACCAAACTATACCATACTATACTATACTATACCATACTATATTATACCATACTATACTATACTATACCATACCATACCATACCATACCATACCATACTATACTATACTATACCAAACTATACCATACTATACTATACTATACTATACCATACTATACCATACTATACTATACTATACCATACTATACTATACTATACCATACTATACTATACCATACTGTACTATACTGTACTACACCTTTTCCAAGGTAGAGCACAACATAAACTGTGCAACACCACAACAAAGAAAGTATGAAAAAGAACAAGAAGGGTGTAGAGTTATTCAGGTGGGATAGAACAAGATTAATTTGCATATCAAAATTGTACAATACAAAATTATCGGTAGTTGTAGTTTACCTACTTACAAATTGCTGTGGAATGTAATGCTAAGCATGACTTTTTTTTGACAGGTCCCTGTATGATCTATGAAGTTGTGTTGTACTGTATCTGTGGGAATTCTGAGACAATCTGAAAGTCTCTCATCCAGACATTAGTTTTAACTTTGCTTGGCATCAGCTGCTGTATGAAACAGCTGCTGTCCCGGGCATATAGAGGTGAGCAGTTTAGAAAATAATGTATGTAACTTTTTTTTGCAAAACCTGCAGCTGTTGTAAGATTGTTTAGGGCAAACATTGATTTAGTTTATTTCTAATTATTTTTATTTTGACTGTCACTTTTCTGATATGTTTGACTAAAAAACAAGTGAAAGAAAAAAAAAAATCTAACCGGAATACTAATAGTAGTGACAATTGCTGAAATAGATTTCTATATTCTTAATTATGTTTTTGACTTTTTCATTTAATATGGCATCCAAAGTAAACAAGTTTTTAGTTATGTGTGCGTGTGTGTGTGTGTGTGTGTGTGTGTGTGTGTGTTTATGTGCTATATCTTTGTAACCACAATTAAATCTTGATAAGCTTTGGTAAACTTACATTTGAGATCCCTTTGTGTTTTGTTTGTTTCCTTTGCTTTCACGTACCAAAGAAAAAGGCATGACCATTTTTTAGGTAGATGGTGGAAAGCTTTTGGGGTTGAATCAAGCGTGGCTATCCACAGAGGATCCCTATAACTGTTTCTACACTGCATTTGTCAGTGCCTTAGTGTAAGTATTTGGTTTAATTGAGGTATGTTTTATGAGGTCTTTCTAACTGCAAGTGCTGAGGAGCCCAGAGCCTTCCGGACTTTCAACTGGGGGGTCCTTAGAGTTACTGCAGGGGGGCCCCATGTTAATGTTTAATCATTTTCAAAAAAGTTAAAAAGTTCATATGTCTGATAATATACATAAACATGAGTCCAACATATTATTAGCAAAGCTAAATCGGCCTTTGTGATTTTTTTAAATTGACACAACACTGATGAAGTAAAGCTTAAGGATTCACTGTGCTACATGTATGTTTAACATTAAAACATGTAAATATATGAATGTCTAATGATTTTAATATATTATATGCACCACAAAAAAAAAGGTATCTGTAAAGGATTTAGGCCACCCTATACGTTATTGTAGGCCCAGTTTAATATGCAACCCAATTTCATATGTAGTGGGGGGTCCCTGCTCTGTCTATTTCAGCTAAGGGGTCCTTGGCCTAAAAAACATTGAAGACCACTGCTCTAGGTAACTAGTTACCACTTAAACTACAGCGAAACCCCTGATAATTCCTGTACACAGTGACATGCTGATATATTCAATGTAGGCACAAAGGCTTCTCTATGGTACGGCTGTGTAATGCAGAGGATGATACAAAAAGACAGAACTCGAGCAGTTTCAATAAAAACACTTTAATAGAGAAACAAATAAAAAAGAAAAAAAACTTTGAAACACAGTCTAAAACCTTTATTATAACCACCACCAATTAAAATGAAGAAGAGTAAAACAGATCTATTCATTATTTTGTACCCACGAGGGAGGAACCAATGGGACTGGGAGGCTGGGAGAACAGGTGTGCCATTGATCCACTGCAGCGAGGGAAGAACAGAGGAGAGCAAACAGATAACAGGAAGAGATGTGGCGTTTATAGAAGGCTGAACACAGTGCTCTCTACTGGCTGGGCAAAAGGTTGCTCCCTTTCCATGTGCCACACACACAAGCTGGTTTTGGTCTGGTTCTGGTCTTAAAAGGCAACACAGATTCTTTAAAATTCATGATGATTCATGGTGCAATATTGGGTGGTGCAAACATTTCAAATCCAACTTCATTACAAGACTTAAGACCCTTAGTTTCATAGCAAAGATCCTGTCAAACTCATTTTAGAAAAACAAAAAAAACAAAATTGAAAATGAAGCCTTAAAAACAAATCGGCAATGATGAAAGGTTGTAAATAAAATCCCTTTAAAATGTCTTTGGCTCAATCTCTTCTGCTTCAAAAATAAATAAAAGTGAAGAAGCGGTGAAATATTAGTATTGCACAACTTCAGAGATTAGCCAACAACTGCTTGGGGGAAAAAATGATTCCCCAAACAAACATGTCCAAAGCTTCGTAACTACGACACACACCAGGGAGCAACCTCAGCTTTAGCCCTGCTAAGTAACTGCAGACAAAAAAAGAACTTACTTGACCATTACATATTTGATTGACATGTTAGTAAAATATCATAATAGTTTTGTTGATAATGTCACAAGTTATTGTACACATCAAATAATATACCAAAATTTGACTCTGTAGATTGAACAAAAGCTTTTTTTCTTTTTTTTTAATCCACAAACTCATAAAAACAGGGATAAAACCAGCCAAGTCATCTCAACATGCATGAAAAGAAAACAGTCTTCACTGTAGAAAAAAAGAAAGAAATCCATGTTGATTGTATAGCAGTGAGAAAACAGAACAGGACAAATCCAGCAACATATACTTAAAAATATGTATTGTACAGTGAAATAAGTCGTCTTATAACAGCTGCAACAGAAATTCTCCTCTTTGTCAAATCAGCCAGACACCTTCTTGAAAAAAGAAAAGAAAAAAAGAATCTAAAAAGTTACAACAAGATGTCGCAACTGGGTTGTTGTAGTTGTCCATTTCTATAATTATTATTTTGTGAATTTGCATAATTAAAAAGGGCATACCTCTTCTTTGAACATCTTCTACAAAATTGAGGCGATCCCAAAGTTTGTGTTTGTAAATACCTAGAAAATGCATATTTACAAGTATGTGTTCTCCGCCAAGTCAAAAAATCTGGACCTTTGAATTACAATGTCAAAACTTAAAAACGTACAAATAAAACCATGAAGCTCTCCGCTGACTGTTAAAAACACATCTAAGTTATAAGCCGTGGGGTACTAGCTTTTTGAGGAAGTGACATTTGAAGAGATTTAACAGTGACTAACTGCCATATAAAAGCCATGAAACAGCAGGATACTTTTATTACAATTTTATCAATTGTCAAATGGGGCAGTGGTGTTTCAACAATTAAAATGAATTACATATAACAGGACCGAGCACTGGATGACTGTTTCCAGTATTGCTTTCATCATAAAAAGGCCTTGGCAGATAATAATATCGGCATCTTTTTTTTTTTATTTTTATTTGTTTTATATTTCACCTGCAGGGGGGCTTCAGATCACCGGGGCTTCAGTATGTTAGCAGTGAAATTCATGGGCATGTAAGCTGTGTGGCCTCCGTGTGTGTCAACAAATAACAAGCAACTCACTGACTGGAATTCAAACATGAATGTTCCTGTGTTATGTTCATTATGCGTTTTAGGTTGTGAGAGAAGAAAGTAACGTGGATGTCACAAATGTAAAGCACAGTACCAGAGCTTTTTCAATTAAATTAAAAGGGAATGAGATTAATCTACCGCTTTAATATTGATATATCCATAAAATCAGACTGAAAGTGTATAATGTAGTTCTCCGAATGACCAGGAACAACGTACACGACATTAACGACTCACTTATTATGCAGTCTAACAAAAAAAAAAAGACAGTAACAGGCATACGTCTTTGAACAGCTTACTGTATAGTAACCGCGTTACTCTTTTGGTTAAATCTCAAGAGTGTTGAAAGAGATTTATTTATTTTTTTTTTGGGGGGGGGGGGGACTCTTTGTTTTGAATGCCCTGAAATTAGAAAAACAAAAATTAAGGATGCTTTAGACTTTCAATTTTACGGTCAATGATCAATGATTTTGGTTGAAATGGGAGCAAATACTAGCTTATGGGTGAGATACGTGATTGTTTATTATAAGGTTCATAATACTCTGATAATTTTACAGAGAAAATGGCAAATGGTCTTCCTTCACTATGAAAAAGCATCTAGAAACTATGACTGAAAAACATCTGTGAGACCAACAGTATGTTAACAGCATAGACAGCATCAACAATCTGAATAATACAGTATGCTGTCGACCAAGATCCAGGCCATTTCCAATCAAATAAAAGGCCACAACAGTGTGTTACTGATTTGTATTTTCTAATTTCAGGGTAAACGCTATGAATCTAGTTTCAATATACTTCAGATTTAACCAAAAATGCTGACTGGCAGTGTTGATCACATCCTCAGTGTCAACTTACCTATCATGACACACCAGTCTGACCTCACTACTCTTTCTTCACTTTCACAAACCTTAATACTGCAACCTTTTCCAACAACCCTCAATGTCAATTAGTGACAAAAAAAAATAAAAAACACATTTCATATCCCCAGCAGTTATTGAAACAATTTCCGTGGTGAAGATTATTGTTGACACAAACAAAAGAAATAATAAAATGACTGAGCATCGGCCACAAGCGAAGCAGTTTGGGATTATCTTATCATAGAAAGCGATGTCTGATGTTCTCTGATCCTTAAAACAAAGGGGGAATGACATGGCAGTTGCTATTTTGACATTTTCACACTGCGTCTATGGTTGCTGATGAGACAATGGTAAAAAGTGAAATACGCAATTAATATTTGTATTGTTATTTTTCAGTAAATAATCCCATATACTACTAAATCACTGAAGATAATTCCCAGCTATTCCCAGGATGTCTACGAATTAAGGATCAGAAGCCAACAAACGGAAAATAATTCATAATGCAAATGCTAGCATGATACAGGAATTTAAGGACATGTCTGTGGCATACAATTCAGTCTTTTATTTTCTTTATATTTACAGATTAGAGGAAAATGTATCTACTTCTATACACTGTTCCATGTAGTTTCTGTGTCAGTTGACCACTTAGCTTTTGTTCGTTACCACAATTACAGTAGTATGAAAACCAAGACGTAACGTCCACTCAAAACTGAGGAATAGAAAATGATAAAAACTTCAACATACTTATTTAGTAACCAACAAAACCAACTTCAATAAGGAAAAATATGCAGGTAGCTAAGTGGTCAACCAAATCTCGCCTTTTTTATTTTTTTTTTTTTTTTTTAGCATTACGTACATATACAAGTGTAGATAATATAAGTATATATTCATATATACATAATGAGTATGTATATATACCAGTAATGCGTTCATTATATATACTTATTTTCTTCACAGATATGTGAAACAGGAGAAAAGATGACCGTTACAAATAAAAAGTTAAACTGAAACAAAATGCAGAAAACAAACCTACTAATAGAAACAATTTGTAAATGCACTTTGCACTATATTTTTTTTTTGTGTGTTTTTAAAAACAGTTTTGCCTTTTTTTTTTGTTTAGTTTTATATTTCATCACTTACTTATTATGTGGGAGGGGTGACACTCATTTAAAGTAGGAATAATACCCATTGCTACCATTTGAACTTCCTATACTCAGCTCTTGTAGGAGGGAGAGAGGGTCGCTGTTCTTTTTGACCTGTTCGGGGCGAACAGCTCGGGGTTTGGGTGGAGCGCGGAGGGCACTGGCATAGGACATGGTGGGTGGTTTGCTTAAATTGGGAGCCCCCTGGCTGGCCTCTGTGGGAGCCTGCGGCGGTGGCGGCGGTGGAGGCGGCTGCTGCTGCTGCTGCTGCTGCTGCTTGTTATTGGGCATGAGAGGAGGAAACTGTCCAAGGTGCTGGAGGGAGTTGAGGGCGTGAGGGTGCATCTGCTGTGCTGCTGTGGCCTCGGCTTTCACCTGCTCCTCCGTCTGACGAAGGGCCTTGGAAGCTGCAGGACCCAGAAAGAAGACATGATTAAAAGATAGAAAAAGATGCCCCAAAAAGATTGTTGCGATAAATTAGATGCATATAAATATAGTTCTCAAAAGTAACTAAACAACTCTGTGTAAAAGAACATAATGCCACATTATAATAACAGCATATTTGGAGATACTTACCCAGAAGGTCCCGGTGCTGAGCGAGTGTGCCGGCTCCGTTACATGGAATGTTCTGGAACGAGCCGGGACCCCCACCATTACTGGGCCAGAGGTCATGTGAGGGGTAACCATATGGGGCATGTGGGTGCTGATGATGCTGTATGTGCGGGTGAGGGTGGTCCTGGGGGTCTGATGTACAGGGCTGGGACTGCTGGGAAAGGGCATTGTGGGCGTTGGCTGGAGACGATTCATCTGGGTAGGTAGACGAGATGCGGCGCTGATAGAGAGGCCGGCCTGGACCTCTGGGTTCATACTGCACAGACAATAAAGATGGATAAAATAAAGAAAAGAGTGAAAACGATATACTAAGTCACACAGAACCGTTGGGATCTTGCAGTACATAAACAAGGAGCACAACAGCATCATCTTTTCACAGCACTTACTGATTCAGGGATGGAGGCATAAATAAAAGCAAAATCACAACTCCTGCGCAAGTATTTGTCAAATAACATTCTACTTTCTGCACCATTGCTGTGCATAGAGCACCTCATTGTTTTGCAAACTACAGGCATACAGAGGTTTGTTCTTTCAAGCAGAAAGCCAATGTAAAAAGATGTTTGATTAATATAAATACAGTTACTACAGCATCTATCTGAAGTAGTTTTAGCCTGCACTGAAGCCTGTGTCCCATTAACTCCTTAAGTTTAGATATTTTATTTTAGTATACAGCAAATGTTTAGATACCTTGACAGGGATCCAAATGATAAACATCCAAATAAATGAATAAACTTACCTCATCTACATTGTGAAGGGCTGTGGCTGCTGATGTTCTGGGGGACAGTGGGTGGTAGGACTCCTGGTCTGGACCTTGACTCTGTTGGTGGTGTTGTTGCTGCTGCTGCTGCTGCTGCTGCTGATGTTGCTGCTGCTGGTGCTGATGGTGAAGTTGCATCAGGTGGACTTGTTCCTGTCTGTTAGGGTGAGCCATGATGGGCAGTCCATAAGGAAGGCCGTGGCCCTGGTTCCCTAATAGGTGGTTCTGCTGTGGTTGGTTCACTGAAGGCGCTCCATGAGGCCACTGGGCCTCTTGCAAAAGGTATTTGACCTGGGAGGGAGGGGGGCTGGCAGAGTGGGCTGGTGGCTGATGTGGGTAGCTACCAGTATTATACAGGGGGTTCCCCGGGTGCTGTTGCTGCAGAGCTGGGTTGTTGAGAAGGGTGTCGTTAAGGAGATCGCGGCCTGCGTCGTGGGAGTAAGGTCCTGATGGGAAAGGGCCTGCATGATTGGCGGTGGCGGCTAAGGAGGATGAAGGGTCACCTGAGGCACGGGTCTGGGACTGGCGGTACTGGAGGAGACGAGATTGAGGTGGGGGCTGCATCTCAGCAGCATCCCTGCGTTCAGACTGTTCCTGTGGGGGCATCTCTCTCAAGAGGCCCGGGTACCTGGAAGTTGAAAATGTATTTCTTTACATCTGAACTCTGTATTATGTTTGTAAGCAGGAGCAATGAAAAGAAAACGATTTAGGAACGACAATTACAAGGGTTAACAGTAGCCATGGCAACCAACAAAAAGAAACATACAGCAATGGTTACGGTGTAAGTCAAATTTCAGGTAGTTATCTTGTTTTAACTAGCTCTGCTGTTACACTCAATTTTAAATCTTACATAATATGTTCATTGGAAAAACGGCAATATTTCTTTAGTATCATGTTTAAACTGGTGCTTAGTCTTGCCTGGTGAAAGGTGGCCCAGTTGAGGCAGAAGTGACAGCTTCATCCTCCATATTGGCACTAAGGCCCCAACTAGCTGCCCTGAGCAGCTGATGGGGGAAGCGAGCTATGCCGGGCTGAGCAAGGTGGGCGAGCTGTTGGGGCAGAGGGAAGGCAACGCTGCCCTGGAGAAAAGGGCCTGCAGCCTCCCCCCACTGGCCCAGTCTGGCTGCCTGCTGCTGCTGGCTCAGGGCCTCTAGAGCCAATGGACCCTGAAGGTCTGAAAGGGGAACCACATGATTAGATTTAGAGTCACAGGTGATGTCCTCATGACTCGGTGGGCTATGGTACTGTACACTGTTAAGTTTAGGATCTCTTTAAACTGATATACTATGAATGATTATCTAGTAAATGTTTCAATACAGGAAAGGAACCATAGAACTAGATATAATTGCATAATGTTTCTACATATGAAAACTGTGATTCTGTGGCATCATTAGCAAAAGAGTTTACATGGTAACTCAATTCAGCTTTCAGCTAACCAGCATTTATTTGCAAATGTATATAATCACAGAGAGCATCACTCCTATTCTGAGATCAATGAAAAAAATATTTTTTTTTAAAGGCACCTCATTATTGCCATTATTATTATTATTATTATTATTATTATTATCTCATTATTGCCTTTTAAGTTAATGTAATGTTCTCCAGTCTACTAACATTCTTATCATGGAAAATAATGTTGTCATTGGGGAAGAACACATTGCTTGAGCAGTGTAATAAACAATACTAGCTTTAGTCCCATAGACCAAATACGAAAGTGACATCTGGTCTAACTTGTGGGCGAAGGCAGCTACAGATTAGCCTCCCAGAAAACAAAGGATCTTGCCAAATAAGTCAGTCATAGGAAGGATCTTTTCAAACAGAATTTCAAAAATATTTTAAATTTCAATATTTTAAAGAGCTTGCATTACAACCAACATCTTCTGCATCTGCTGAAATTTCAGCTGTTTATTAAAAAAGATCCTCCACTCACCCAAACTATCTCCCAGGCTTCCATCCTGTCCGTCCTCCCCAAAGCTGTTGACCCTGTTATGCTGCGACAGGCCTGGGTGGTGGCCCCCTGAATGGCCCATTGGAGTTCTAATAGAGCTACTCATCTCCTCCACCACTCCAGGCTCCGGACCATCCAAAGTGGGAGACTGGACAGCCCTGTGAGGGGGTATAGGACCACTAAAGAAGGAAGCGTTGTGGCTACCACCAGTGTATGCAGGGCTGAGCTGTTGCTGTTGACTCTGTGGGGCCATCCCTGGGTGTTGAGGCTGGCTGACCCGATAAGGAAGCCTGGAGACTGGATACTGTGGGGGGAAGGCTCTTCCACTGGCAGGATGTGGAGGAAAAGCTTGGTTGGGTGGTGCTAGGTGGTAGTTGAGAGGTCTTTGGGCAGCTGAGGGATCTTTTCGATGGAGCAGCGCATTAGGAAATCCAACTAGCCCATCTGCCTGCGAGTCTAGACTTCGACTTTGGCCTGTGTCTAATTCTCCCTGGACAAAAATCAATCCAAAACTTCATGAGCAAACACTTTTGGCTCTACATAAAATAAACAAGTTGCTTCTGGTTAAAAAATGAAACATAAATGACAACATCTTGCCTGTTTTTCCTTCATGTCTGCGGTTTTCCTCTCTGGTGTCTGAAGACGGCTCTGTTCTGCCTTTCGGCATCCCTCTAATTTACCTAAGAAGAAGTCAAAACCCAAAACAAACTTATTACCATATGCTTGGCTATTTTATACAGTCACTTATGATTGTGGGTGGTTGCTTGATGTGGTAAATTAAATCAATGCACACCATTTCTGATGGGATCTGGCTGTAGCTCCTTGTCAGGGCTGGGCTGGCCCATTCCAAGAGGGGGGGCTACTCCACTGTAAGGAATGGGTGAGCCTCGATTCTGGGCCTGCAACAGATTGAAGTTGTAGGCCATAGCTGCTGGGTGGCTCATGATACGAGGGTCCACAGCAAAGCGATTCTGGTAACCTGGCCAAGGCAACTAAAGGAAATAAAAACACAAATTGACAGATTATTGTTTAAGACACCATGAAAGAGGATAGGGAGGAAAACATGCACTGTGGATTATGGACAGCACAACCGCCAATAATGGTAATTACAAACTAACGTATAAAGCCAAATACCTAAGTTTTAGTCCTTTCGTTTCAATCATGATCATGTGCAAAAACCACCCGTATGTCGAGTATGGCATTAATGTTTGAACAGTAATGCCTGTGCATACTTTTATTCCATTTAATTGTAGTAGGAACCATGTGGAGCTTCATTGTCCATACAATATGTAACACCACATAAGTAACATACATTTAACACAGAAGTGAGCTTCATAACAGTGGACAGATATCCACTGATATTCTCACATTGTAAAATAAATGTGATTTTTTTTTTCACAAAATATGCACATATTCCACTGACACATTGACACTTAGAGGTGCAATCTTACACTTCCATATTTTTCTTTTCAATTTTTTTTGATAGAATCCTTTGTAGTAGCTGAAATATTTGACCTTGGCATGTTTTGCACATTGGATAAGTATACATTCTTACACATAGATCTGTCGGTTTGTTACCAGAATCAGGAAACTTACAGGCAGGGGCATGGACATGACCATGTTTCCACCATACACAGCAGGGACGTAGAGGATACTGGCGCCTGTATGAGGATCTATCCTCTGAACAGGACTGGGTGACTTGCCCATGCCAGAAGGTGTGCTACCCAAGGGTGGTGTGAATGCCCGAATAGGGTTTCCCATTAGCACGGCTGGGTTGGGTTGGACTGCAATAGGAGAAGATGGCATGGTATTACAAGTAAATGCAAATGGTTCTTAACCCTATGTGATGACACATTGATAGTAACGCGTAACATGCAAGCCAAGGCATATCTAACTATTCATAGCTTGAAAAATGTTAGACAATAACCTGTATGACTCTTTTAGAAAGAAACAAGGAATAGCTAATGGCCAACATGTATTCATCTTGGTGTGAAGGACAGGAAGAAAGGATTTGCACATATTCCATTTAATTTTTTTTCTCAGTTTAGGCTAATGTAGATGGTAACATCGTATTAACAACTTCTTGCTGTGTTGTTCAAGGCTACATCGCACTGATGGCTTTTATAGCCTCAGGCCTCAGGCATCCATCTGGGCTGCTGCATTAGACTGGCTCATATCAAGCTGTCGTGTTGTGTGCTTGTTTGTATGTAGGGAGACAAAGTAAAAAGAAAAGCTTGCAAATGGAAACGCTTTCACTGTTGCACTGTTAAGACCTGACCATAATATACAAAACATATATTGATAAGGACAGAAATGCTATGTGGGTGGATTTTTTTTCTATATGTGCTTGTATGTGTAAAATGGTCATTGTTATATCTTAAGTAAATTTCAACTATTAATGCTACAAGGAAACTGACTCATTGATGCCACGTTTATCAATGGTGGATTATACCTTAATAATATACGTCTGCATATGCCCCAAAGTGCAGGATGAGCTACTGACAAAAAATTGAAAGCCAGTCTGTAATTCAGAAATAAAAATAAAAACAAATCCACTTTCAATGTTTGTCAAACGACAACAGAAAGATATAACTTAGAAGCATGAGATAACAATACAGGAAAGGCATTTTTCATAAAATGCTACCCTTTATTATTTAGATAATCAACAGGGGTAAACATGTGCAGTAGAATACACTTACCATATCCTTCAGGTGGAAGGTGGTCTACGTGGTTTGCATGTTTCCCCTGTAAGACAAAAGAATCATTAAAAAGTCATTGAGCAAGAATGTAAAGAAGTGTTCATAGAGGCCAAATGGAAAAGAAAAGTCAGAGTGTGGATGAGTGTGGGGTAAATACACGATTCTGGCAACGGTAAAGCAATATAGGAACTGGGCAAACAGCAGTTCCAGTATGGTCCTGACCGTCCCACATCTGTCACAACAGCCCCTTTCACACAGCCTGTTAAAGACGGGTCTGTTGCTGTAAAGCTGCCTTGCCGTCTGTTTGACGGAAAGGGGGAACAGAGTTGTTGCGCCTTTCAGCAGGCAGCGGAGGTGGTCACAGAGCCGTAACAGAGCTAACCCGGCATATGTGTGAAAGGGAAAGCCGGCATGACGGGACCACATGCAGTTGCACACATGATGCTTGAGTCGTCCCACAGGCAGATCAAAAAGCGACAAAGCAGCGTTATGGGGCAGCCAAAGCCCCTTAATAACTTACAACTATTCTTAGTAAAATGAAAAAAATACTCAGTACTTTTTTGTCAGACCATTTGTCAAGTATTTAATTCACCCAGGAGTATACACAAATAGGCCTTACCATGTGGTTATTTCATATAGACTTTTTATTTAGAGAGAAAACATGCTATAATCGTGATATACATTGTTATCGAGATATGAAATTACCTATATCAGGATAGAAGATTTTGGCCATATCGCCCAGCCCTAATTGTATCAATAAATCCCATGAAGACACCAAAGCTATCGATCAATGTATGCTATAAACAGCCACAGCCTGATACAGCCTACAGTATGCCTCTGTCCTACAGAACTCCAAAATATCAAAAACACGATAGCCAGACACAGATTCGGACATTTATTTCCCCATACCTAAGTCTAGGTGGCCCCTTTCTCATGCGTTATTAATCATTACACGCAAGCATACACAGCAATCTACTTTGAGCTCTTTCAGTGGCTGGTTTTGTAGCCCGCAGTCTCTCGGTTGATTGTGGTGTTAACATGTAGTCCTTGACAGTGAATATGCTTCCTTGGAGGAGGCAGAAACGAATGACATCCTCCATTCCATGAGATCCACTCTGTTGCTATGCTATTATAATATAAAGCGGATATTATTTACCTTTCAGGTAAGGGACACTAGTCATATTACTAGAAAAACATTTGTTGAGTATAACGAAGTCCATAAACTAAACTAGTTTTTTCCTAAAAGATAAGTTCAGTAAACAATGTCAAATCAGCCAGGTTCTTGTCATCCTCACGCACAGCATACTCAATGTTGATTGGTCCTTATGGTTTATATATATATATATATATATATATATATATATATATATATATATATATGTTATATATATATATATATATATATATATATATATATACACACACATCATTGTGAGGTAGGCATGACATAGCAACCAAATATCAAACTGGTGCAACTAATTTAAAAGTCATTCTCTGCAGAATGCAATATTGTAGTAATAAATGCACCAAAGATAGAACTGTGAAGCATGTAGTATATAGTCGAGCAGGATCCCCTTCTTAAAACTGACTGAGGTCTGAGATAATGCTGTCGCAGTGGCAGCTTTGCATGGCTGATATTTTAGGGCGTAACATTAAAGGTGCAGTAGGTAAGACTTATAAAACTAACTGTCATATTTGCTGAAACTGACCCTATGTTCCAGTAGAACTACTTGAAGCAGGTAGTCTAACTGAAGTCTAACTGCGTGTCAATCACTGCTCATGCACACGCATTCATTCTTCCTTGTGGGGGGAGGGGCTTAGGAGACCGTTTTGGGATTTAGCGGAAAGGGGGGAGAGACTGAAAAGTTGATGTTCAAATTGAACCTTTAACTGAGCAATGCCATACTGAAAATAGTACCCACGGTCTAGCGCTGTGGTTATTTGATCTAGTTCCTCTGAAAAGTTTGAATATTGGCAAAAACCAAGCTTAATGTCTCATTTGATCAATTTTCTCAAACAGCAAGAGTCTGCTGAGGAGGAAAAGCACTTCTTACAGGACAAACATTTTTCCAGCCAAGTTAAAAGTCAAAGAAAAAAGGCTCCAGTTTGTCTGTGTAAAACTCCTTTGAGTGTCGAAGTGTAGCAATAATAGTTTGGTCCTCAATGGCACACACAATCTGTCAGTGAAGTGGTGATGTGTCCTGTGCTGGGTAATCAATGGCAAGAGGTTGCAGGTTGTAGAGAAAAACAGAGATGCAAGAAAGATTGTAATGGAGAGACGCATACTCAAGAATATGTGCTAAGAGGAAGTCACATAAGTTTGACTTAATACCAAACATTTCAATTTGTTCCTGATACCCCCCCTTAAGTATCACTTCTGATTTACAAATAATACATTAAGAAAGAAAGTAATCAATAATTGTTTTTAAAAAAGTGGCAATTGTACTTGAAAATCTTTCCTCAATTAAAATGACACTAATTGTGCTAAAGCTGAAACAAATTGCTTTTTAATGTGAGACATATTTACATATTTTTTAAGTGTCACAGTCTTGCATACTTGCGCCAAAACACCATCTGTATCTGAAAACAGCACTTCATAATATGAAGTCAACTGAAGCATATATGTCTGGCCAGATGGATACCCAACAATGAACACGCTGCATGCTTTCTCATTTTCTGATGTTTTTACAAGTAATTTGAACTACACATTGTATAGTCTTTTCTGTCCATGTACAATGTTGAGGGTTCGGGTTAGGATTTATTGACCATTTCTGTTGTGCTTACAGTTATGCTGTGAAAAACTAAAATAACTTGGTCAACTGAACCTGATTATTAGGAATTGTATAATACTCACAAGGTGAAATATTCGTGTAATATTTGTCAGCAGCAAATGTTAACTGTGCACTAAGGAAAATACATTCAACCCATCAACACTATGGTAAGACACTTTTTAAAGCTAAATTATTAACGGTTAAACGACGTTGTATGGATTAATTTGGCTGTATACCAGATAGGGGTGTAAGAAAAAAACCGATACACTTTAGTATCATGATGTTTTATTTTGCAATACTGTATTGATTTTCAAAAACGCAATATCGATTTTTTATTTTTTATGCAATAATATTCATGTAAGACAGTGGTTCACGTTTATGTTGTGTTTAAACCCCCTACCGCTAGATGGCTATGCTGGGACGCACCACTAGTGTCCTCGCCCAACAGTGCCTAGCAGTGCCTGACTTTTTGCTAGAAGCTAACAATGTAGCTATGGCTGAACTTTGGCCTACTTTAGCATATAAAAATGTGCTCACTAAGAACCTGTGAACCACAATCCCAAACTGGCAGGTTGATTTTCTGTGTACAGAATTGTTTACCTAAAGTAAACTTCTTTGTCTTTTATGCACATCATGTCTTTTTTTAAATATTAGTTTTTCTAAAATTATATTTAAAAAAAATCCCAATATATCGCTTTACGCACAGTATCGAAATATATTGCAATATATTGAATCGTGACCCATGTATCGTGATACGTATCGTATCGTCAGATTCTTGCCAATACATAGCCCTAAAGAAAATATTACATAGTGCATACTGATATCACGTCTGTGTGTGCTGTGTGGTTCTGAGCTTCATGGTATGACTGTGGAGAGAGAGGAACTGTGTGTCTCTAAAGGCGGCTGATGCTGCGGAGCTGCGTCTCATTAGGCCCAGTGGGTGATGGCAGCAAGTTGGCAGCTGTGGTGATTTCGTTAACCTTTACCTCAGGGCAGGCAGGCAGGACAGAAAAACACACAAAGACATTTCAACTACAGCTACACAATCAAACAACACATCCTTCCGCCAAACCTGTGATGCTAATATTGTATCTGTGTTGTTTTTCTGGGGCCAAAATGAACGACTATGAAGTAATTTCCTGTAGTCATTTTAATAGATACAGTGGGGCAAAAAAGTATTTAGTCAGATTTAGTCAGCCACCAATTGTGCCAGTTCTCCCACTTAAAAAAAATGAGAGAGGCCTGTAATTTTCATCATAGGTACACTTCAACTATGAGAGACAAAATGAGAAAAGAAATCCAGAAAATCACATTGTAGGATTTTTAATGAATTTATTTGCAAATTATGGTGGAAAATTTGGTCAATAACAAAAGTTCATCTCAATACTTTGTTATATACCCTTTGTTGGCAATGACAGAGGTCAAACGTTTTCTGTAAGTCTTCACAAGGTTTTCACACACTGTTGCTGGTATTTTGGCCCATTCCTCCATGCAGATCTCCTCTAGAGCAGTGATGTTTTGGGGCTGTCGCTGGGCAACACGGACTTTCAACTCCCTCCAAAGATTTTCTATGGGGTTGAGATCTGGAGACTGGCTAGGCCACTCCAGGACCTTGAAATGCTGCTTACGAAACCACTCCTTCGTTGCCCGGGCGGTGTGTTTGGGATCATTGTCATGCTGAAAGACCCAGTCACGTTTCATCTTCAATGCCCTTGCTGATGGAAGGAGGTTTTCACTCAAAATCTCACAATACATGGCCCCATTCATTCTTTCCTTTACACGGATCAGTCGTCCTGGTCCCTTTGCAGAAAAACAGCCCCAAAGCATGATGTTTCCACCCCCATGCTTCACAGTAGGTATGGTGTTCTTTGGATGCAACTCAGCATTCTTTCCCCTCCAAACACGACGAGTTGAGTTTTTACCAAAAAGTTCTATTTTGGTTTCATCTGACCATATGACATTCTCCTAATCCTCCTCTGGATCATCCAAATGCTCTCTAGCAAACTCCAGATGGGCCTGGACATGTACTGGCTTAAGCAGGGGGACACGTCTGGCACTGCAGGATTTGAGTCCCTGGCGGCGTAGTGTGTTACTGATGGTAGCCTTTGTTACTTTGGTCCCAGCTCTCTGCAGGTCATTCACTAGGTCACCCCGTGTGGTTCTGGGATTTTTGCTCACCGTTCTTGTGATCATTTTGACCCCACGGGGTGAGATCTTGCGTGGAGCCCCAGATTGAGGGAGATTATTAGTAGTCTTGTATGTCTTCCATTTTCTTATAATTGCTCCCACAGTTGATTTCTTCACACCAAGCTGCTTACCTATTGCAGATTCAGTCTTCCCAGCCTGGTGCAGGTCTACAATTTTGTTTCTGGTGTTCCTTTGACAGCTCTTTGGTCTTGGCCATAATGGAGTTTGGAGTGTGACTGTTTGAGGTTGTGGACAGGTGTCTTTTATACTGATAACAAGTTCAAACAGGTGCCATCAATACAGGTAACGAGTGGAGGACAGAGGAGCCTCTTAAAGAAGTAGTTACAGGTCTGTGAGAGCCAGAAATCTTGCTTGTTTGTAGGTGACCAAATACTTATTTTCCCTAGGAATTGGCAAATAAATTCATTAAAAATCCTACAATGTGATTTTCTGGATTTTCTTTTCTCATTTTGTCTCTCATAGTTGAAGTGTACCTATGATGAAAATTACAGGCCTCTCTCATCTTTTTAAGTGGGAGAACTTGCACAATTGGTGGCTGACTAAATACTTTTTTGCCCCACTGTATGTGTTTCGCGCCCGCACGTGCAAAGCTTTTATCATTGTTCCCCTCTAAAAGCGAGAAGCAATCAATTTATTCCGGATCATTTTTTTACTATTTTCACAAACCAATAAGTGGTTACCCAACACATTACATTAACAGAGAAACCCCTACAAAAAAGAAATTGTTATTTTCAGTATTTACAGAAGAGAAATCTCTTTAGATTTTTTTTCAATTATTTCTACAGTTTGGTGTCAGAATTTGTACTGCCCATTTGAAATTGCCCATAAAAGAAAAGATGGATGGAAACAGTTATTCCTTCCACTGTGCATGCCCTCATTCAAAACACCTCACCTTAGGGGGTGACTGCTGCTGCTGCTGATGCTGTGGACCCTGCTTGTTGACGGCTGGCTGTGCGTGCTGAGGATGTGGATGGTGGTGGGGATGTAGGACCTGCGAAGAGTGGTGCCCTTGCAGTGGCCTGAGGGCACGAGGGATGAACTCTGGTGCCAATGGGTTGAGGACGTAGGTCTTTTTGAGCTCCAGGGCCTCCAGCTGAGATTTGATCTGCTCAAAGGTGATGCCATGTAGGCTCGTGTTTTCATGGCAGATGGAGATAAAGTGTTCCCAGAATTTCCTGGAAAAGGGAAAAACAAAACAAAAACAAAACAGATGGCGATAAGTTTTAATTCCATTCTCCTTTATCTCTCCTTGTTTGGAGTGAGTGTTTCATGGATCACCGTGTTGATTTTTTTCTGAAGAAGAAATTACTTCTTGGGGGCTGAATAAAAAAAACAAATGTAGAAAAAGCATGTGTAAAGCAGGTGTTAAGAGGAGAGGGAAAATGAGAACCAGGAAAATCAGTAAAATGATGAAGCACACCAAAAGGGAAAGAAAATTAAAGCTAGGAGGCAAAATGGGAGTAGCAGGAATGCAACAAAGAAAATATCAAAGGGCACAATAATCTATTAGTATACTGTCTTTAAATGAGCTCTTAGCCGTTTTGGTCCTCATACAGGGGTAGTCATACAAGAGTGGGTTAGCATATTAGCATATAGACTAAAATGCCAATGGTTCCACAATCTCGAAGTGAACCTAACCGCACTCATTGCAGGGTTCACTAGTGTTGCAATTATGCTGTTGGATGACTCAGTTAGTCTACACATACATCTGTACATGAGATTCCTCAGCAGGACAGGTGGATACAGCAACACTTTGGCTTGCACTTATTGGCATTAGGGTTGGATACCGTTTGGATTTTTACGATTCCAATGGCGAACCGGTACTTTTAAAACAATTCCGATTCCTAAACCGATTCTTGAAAAACTGAAAAATGACATAAAAGAAAGGCTTTTTTTATGGATTTTTTTTTTTTTTTTTAAATTGATTTTGATTTTTTTCACTAACCAAGATCTGTCATTCCTGGGAGGAGGCTCAATGTGCATGGTCAAGAAAATGCATCCATTTTGGACACATCAATTCACTTGTTCCATTTCTGCAGAATGCCATTTGCAAACAACCACAACAGCAAAAGACCTGACATGTTATAATAACCACTGGAGGCAAACATGGACAGTTGCTATGGAGATGGATGGTGGGCAAGGGGATCTAAGAGTGAATACATTAAAGAGATTTAAATAGGGGGTGGCAGCAAATGGCCCCTCATAGCTATGAGCTACTGTATATGAAACTATGATGATAACCCAAAGATCAATAAATGCAGAAAAATAAACAGGTGTCCAATCTGAACAAACAGGTCAAAACTTCAATTATTGATGATGTCCATGTCATGTGATTCACCCACACAAGGCTCTTTCTCCTTTCCCAATCATACAACTTATTTTTTAATTTGTATTATTTTGTCCTTTTGCTTTTTCTCTGCAAACTCAGCTCATGCGCACCTTTCTGTTTGTCTTGCATTTACACAGCCAGGGCTGTGTAAGCACACCAGATTTTTTTTTTTTTAAGCGCACAGAAAAAATAGAGAGCAAGGTGACCATGAGGAGATATTCGCTGAATTTGACAAAAAGTGTAATGGATTAACATTGCTTACTATACCTTTAATGGCTTCAGGAAACCCTAATCAAAATACATATAGTATTACGCAAAACAATATAAGACCAAATAACAAAAGGTCATTGATCCCGTAGATTTACCACATCACAAGAACAGTCGTTCCTTATAACTATCACTTTCCATAAAGATCTGTTATCTTACAGTATTGAAGTGCCATTATTTACCTGCAGCGCCCAACAGAGCACAGTGCTATGGGGTCTCCCACAACTGCAACCAGGGACTGGGCTCTGGTGATGGCCGTGTTGAGTAGCTTGTAGTTGGAGAGGAATCCATAGTCAAGGTCCTCTGTTGAGTCTTCAACTAGCTGCTCTTTACGTTTGATGGCCGTCTGCTTGTGTTTGCAGGTATGCCGCGTCCGTACCGTGCTGAGAAACAGCACCCGGAACTGTTTACCTGCAAACATGTTTTTTTATTATGAAGTCTCTAAGTACTCTGAATGAATGACAACTCTTTGAAGAACTTAAAGCTGGGGTAGGCAGGTTTTTTGGGGCATCATTAGGAGAAAAAAAAACATACAATCTATTACAAATGAATTACAAATATGGCAATTGGTCTGAGAGAAACTAAGACTTTTGCACCTCCTCTTTGCTCGGTTTTTAAGATTTTCTCCATTTGCTTTCATGACATTTGATATCAGTGGAAACTAAAACTATTTACATGCTGTCCTCTTGAGCTAATTGTGTTGTACTGTCTCAAGTATTGCTACAAATAAAGGCGCCAAATAACCATTTCTCTAAATAGGGAAACTTAGATCTAGTAATAATTTTACTGCAGGCGCAAAGCATGAGCAAGTTGGTTAATACTTATTCCTCACCTTGGACATTGAGCACTCTTTCCACGCTGACCTCATGCATTCTCTTCTTTCGGAGCTCAGCACGAATGCGGAACACCTGGTCAGCGTATGGTGATACCACTCCAATGCTGCAATCGTCTAGCTTGCCCCAGGCCACTGGCCACTTCTTGCGCAACTCCTCCACCCGCTCCACGATCTCAAATACCTGAGGAGATGGAGAAGCAACATTAGAGAAAGAGGCAACAACCAGGCTTAATGTCATGCTCTCTTCACACCCTGATCCCTGCACACAAAAAGAACTTGTCAGAGACTAAGGGGTATTTTCCACCCATGCAAACAGGCAACAGTAGGGGACAAAATATTTGGAGATCAAAGGAAGATTTATGAGCTGCATGACACTGAGGAATCTAAATCAACATATAAAATAGGGAGCTACGGCTTGATGCAAATGGATGAGTTGTTTTCCAGAAAAGCATGGTATTCCAGACCAGCATTTTATCATGCATTGCTAAATGAAAAATAAAATGTTCGATTGGATTATAAAACTATACTTCTACTTAAACTACTACTTAACATTTTAATAATCTTCACTGGTGTTTATGATTTTATGTGTTAGCAAAGTACAGACATATGCTTAGATATTAGTTATTAAAGCAAGAGTTGGTATTTTGAGGATATAGACTATGATAATGTTAACGGTTTGACATGGGTGCTGTATCAAAAATACGGGAGGTAATTAATTTGGCATTGCTGACAGGAGCAAAATCAAGAAAGCATACGTGGTTTAATTGGCCTGAACATGTCAGCAAGGGTGAAATCTACAGAGGAACCAATAAGAATATCATGGGTGTCAGCTCCTAATTAAGTTTATGGGTTTCATCTTCAGTTACGACTAAAAGACAGTGGGTGTGATGAAGCGAAATAAACAGCGCTTATCAGTTTTGGACTTCAGTCAACCAAACTCAACTGAACAATCTAAATCTAATTTAATTTAATTATAATCAAAGCCTTGAATTATGTATTTCAAACTGGGGTCTACAAAACCAACAACCATGCATCATTTGAAAGTTAAAATGCTTAAGAAAATAATCTATTTCATACATACAGTATATTAATCAAACTGATCGGCTGAAGCTCGGTGTAGCAGAGCCTTTACGATTGATTAACCGTGACATTTTCAAGCGTGGTTAATAGTGAAATAGGTTGACCAGTGCATCCCTAGTCTGCTCCTACAAGTACCTTGGAGTATTATGTTTGTATATATACACACACACACACATTTTCTACATTCCTGTTTATACTCAGTTTATTAAAACAGGATCATGTAAACGATCTCCCACGGACCTCGAGCGGCCGCCCGCAGGAGTTCTTTTCTCTAAGGGTTAATAACCTTAAAAATATCCCCTTTAAAGTACATTTAGAACAGATAAAAAAAAATGTGCGTTCAATCGTGAGTTAACGATGGACAATCATGCGATTAATCACGATTCAATATTTTAATCAATTGACAGCCCTATTTAGTTTTAAACGTTTTTAGGAAAGTGGTGGAAATAAAATTCATAAATACATTAGCTCCATGGCACAGGTCTGGAAAATGTTGTATTAAAGGTGCTGTAGGTATAGGGCTGCAGCTATCGATTAATCGAGTAATCGGATAAGAAATACTTTTGTTTTATTGAAGAGCAATAATAAACAATAGTTTGGTTAAATTTTCGGAAAAAGCTACATTTTTATTGCCTACATTGCTTACAATATCATATCTCAAAAAACTAAACATTTAAGTGCCATATTACATTGTTTTTTTAAAGTTTTTTTTTTTCAAATGATATCAACCTCAAACTAAGGCATACATTAAACATACATAAACATTACATTAAATTGTGCAACTTAACTTTCAGAACTACAAGTTTCAACCTGAGACTGATCTGTATATAGGCCTATATGTAAATATTAGTTATAATCAAACTATTTTCATTTATATATTTGATTACAATGCTACACAGCTCTGTTGCACGTATGCTATTAGATCGTTGATCAGCTGTTTCTCCGTGAAAAGAGAGAGAGAGAGAGAGAGAGAGAGAGAGAGAGAGAGAGAGAGAGAGAGAGAGAGAGAGGAGAGAAAGAGCGAGAGAGAGAGAGAGAGAGAGAGAGAGAAAATATGGTGCGCAACAATCAGCTGTTTTTCCAAAGGGATAGTCAACATGTCAGCTCTTCAGATCAGATTGTGGTCACCACTACATATTTTCTTGTCTTTGATTTTTGGTGTAGTTTCATCGTCAATACGACTCTGTAATTTACTTTTGTCGGGTCCACTTCGTGGAATGGATGATTAAGTTAGACTCGATGTTTTCTGTTGAGATGCTGAAGCGTTGACGTCGTGCTATTATTGTGGTAAGCTAGTTTGATTTTGCAGTAGACACACTGTACAGAGTTTTTGTTTTGATTTCAAACTTTGGACACTTTCTGTCGTTTTCTCCAGCCTGTCGCTTCTCTTAGCCCCTCACTATTTAGCTACGCTCTGGCATGTGTCGCCAGCAGCAGACTGAGCAGTGTCTGGTGTACGACAGTAATAATGATCCATGCGGAAACACCATCCGTCAGCGATACAACGTTGGTAACATTGATTTAACAAAGCTTCGAGGAAAGTCATTTTGCATCGAGGATTTTTTGTAATCGAATTATTCGAGGAATTGTTTCAGCCCTATGTAGGTAGGATTGCGAAGATCCAGGACTTAGCCAAAAAATTTGAACATCGACAACTTCTCAGTCCCTCCCCCCTTTCCGCTAAAACGGTCTCCTAAGCCCCTCCCCCCACAAGGGAGAATGAATGCACGTGCATGAGCAGTTATTGACATGCAGTAAGACACCCCCCCCCCCACCCACCCACCCACACAGTTAACATACATTCTTATTTGATAGATATCATAAT
The DNA here is from genome assembly GCF_031162955.1 of Sander vitreus. Taxonomy (NCBI): domain Eukaryota; kingdom Metazoa; phylum Chordata; class Actinopteri; order Perciformes; family Percidae; genus Sander; species Sander vitreus. Next base: position 14,544,526 of record NC_135856.1, on the reverse strand, counting down.
TGCCACCATAACATTCAGCCAAAAACTGGTCCATAATCTATATGCAAATGCCACCAGGCATGACACAGAAGAACAGCAAAACCAATTCTAACTTTGATACCTCTGCGTTGTTGTAGTAGGCAGTGCTATTCTTCTCCTGGACATCTTCTCCTCTGGCTGTGAAGAAGGTCAGAGGATAGAAGTCCTTATGGGAAGGCTGCTTCCCACTTGCCATCAACTTCCCATCATAAAACAATTCTGACGTGTAGCTGTAAGAAGGGAGGAGAAGAAGGGGTGAGAGAAAGGGATGCAAAAAAGGAAAGCAAAAAGAGTGGGATATGAGAATGGAGTATGTTTGTACAAAGACATCAGAAGTCACTGATAATTTAAGCCAAAGAAAACGCTGGTTAAAGTTGGTTGGGCAATTCTTTGTCCTGTATATCATTTTATATACATTTCCCTGTAATACAACCAGGGGTATATGAGATTTTGGGATTGAAAAAATAAACCATTGTTAATGTGAGAATGATTAAAGATACATTGTGTATGTTACCAGCAAGCATGATAACTTCAAATCTAAACGGATCTTTTCTAAAACGTGAAAACTTCATGTGCTGCTGCTGCGCGTGTGTGTGTGTGTGTGTGTGTGTGTGTGTGTGTGTGTGTGTGTGTGTGTGTAGACAATGTTTGCCGCTGTAAACCTCTTTGTGTCTGCTAAAAATTCAAAGTGGAGTTCCAAGTTCATATTTAATCTTCTCACCAGTACCTGTAGCAATACACCTAAACCTGTGCAGCGCCTGGTGTTGTTTTGTCAAAGAGCTATTGTCAGCCCAAACATTTCCTTAATGACTCCAATTTCCTAGCTAGACAACCCAGGTCTGTCAATTCTTCACCTGTGTTTCCCCTTTTCCTCCTGACCCATTCCTCCCACCCCCTCTTCTCTCGAGTATTTCAGCCTCTCCTCCCACCGTTTCGACACAACACATTGTTGAGGGCTCACACCTACTTGATGATAGCTTCATGAGAGCGGTAGTTCTCGCACAGGAGGATGCGGCAAGGGTATTCAGGGGGGTAGTGCTCATACAGTCGGTCCAGCAGTGACACATGCAGGTTACGCTCCCGCGCAAACTCGCTGTACACAAATGGACTGAGCTGCAAATCGAGGGACACAAAATGGAGAGAGAGAAAGAGGTTGGGAGGGAGAGAAAAGTTAGTTTCAAAGCATGAACAAGGTAGTTTACCACATCATTACTTTTCCTTTCTATTCAAGTATGAATTTCAATGTGGTATACTGAATCAATTCCAAGGCTAACAAAGAGGTGTCAAACCATGTACCACACATGGATAAGGCACACAGCAGATGAAGGTCAAGTTTTTCATTTTACACCAAACGTTTGGTTGCCCCGGGCTCGATAGTCCCTGGAACAATCTTTTCAAAAAGAGCTATTATTTAGGTTGGATACTTGTTATTAAATTCAAATTACTTGAGAACTATGAGAACTATTCTTGTTTTGAGGAAGTTCCGATAAGTGAGTTGTTACTCCCATTGTGACCTGCAAGCACTTCCATCTGGTGCGTCTGCCAACAAACAAACAGACCTTGAGTTGCAGTGATTATAGTAGAATTTACTCGCAGTGTGTGAACATGCCAAATTCAATTTGGTTTGGAGTATATATGCAGTGGCCAGTCTTAGTTACACATCTGCTTCAATGTGGCACTGCTTGCAAGCCAAGTCAGAATAGCATTTGATTGTTTGGTATAATCAAACCACAGGTGGCATTTGATTCCTTATCTCTTGTAGGCAATAAATCAAATAAGTGAATAAATCAAACATAAAGCAGTAGCTCCTCCAATACCTATAACAGTCTTAACTATTTTAATGTGTATTATTCCTCTGGTCTGACAGTAGTGAGTAAGATTTGTGACCATGATCCCAATGTGCTTTGATTCAAACAAAGTTACACATTTGCAAAACTGCAAACACCCACAAAAACATGCAGACTCATTTTCCTTTTATCTTTAAACCACTGCCATGTACAATACAGCAATTCATCTTTTGTTTAAATCTTAATTCAAGCCTGACAGTTAGAGAAGGTCAGCTAGCTGTAATGAGGCCCCACGCAGTCAATAAGAAAGCAAACCATCAATAGAGGGCTTAGCCTTCACTGACTTGTCTTCTCTTCCACTGCTGAATAATGATTGTAAACTGTTATAGTGAGAGCAGACAGGAGAAACTGAGGAGACGGAGAATGATAAAGGGCAACATCCTTCCTTGGAGCACCTTCTTTCCTTGGAGTTACTAAGTTATTATATAGGAGAGAAGTGTGGAAGGAGAAACGTGTGAGACAAAGTGATTGAGAAAGAGACAAATGGATACACAGGTGGACCTTGTCTTTTAAATCCATTTTTATTTGCTCCGAGGAATATCAGAGAGGGATTGGGTAATTAAAGCAGCTTTTGCACATTAGACTCCTACCTCGGCTTCATCAGGTGCCTACTGGTAATCCTGTGCCACTGTCTAAATAATTCCTGATGTTGGCTTAGAAAGTTTGACTGTAAATTTATATGGCTGAAGTGGTCTCCGGAACCACAGTGCTACAGTTGCTGCTGTCTGTTCTTTTGTATTTTGAGTAAGAGTGGAGACTCATCCACAGCAAAGTGAAAATTGAGTTATTTCTTCTACTTGATGTCACAGCTACTAGCTGTGCCTGTATTGCATCCCTCCTTCTAAGTATTCTTTTGTTTGTTTGTTTTTTAGAATACACAGAAGGGTCTTTGTTTATCTGAGAGAATAAACCCAAGACCCTATAAAATGCAATTACATTATCTTGTAGTGAATAAGCAGCACAGAAACGCATTTTCTCCACTAGAGAAACTCTTCGTACTTACCTGCATATGGTCTCCAGCCAGCACAACACGGGTGTTCTTGCTAGCTAGAGCAAAAGGCATGATGGTTTCACACTCCATGGCCTGGGCCGCTTCGTCCAATAGGATATGAGTGAACAACCCTGCCAAGACAAATAGGACACCCACATCAACTTACTCAATAGTATTTTAAGTACATATATGCATGTATACAGTGTACTGCCCAAAAAAATGCACATTTGAGTATCCTCTTGAAATCATAAATGGGAACCCTTTTTCATCAAAGTTTACCAAAGAATAATACAAACGCACACCAAAAATAAGGAAAACAGTCCTAGAAGCCACAAAAATGGATTTTTATTTTTTTTAAATCTACAGTTCTTTTTACAATTTTGATATTGATGCTTGAAATCAGAGGCTCTCTTTCTAGCAGATAGGACCCATTAGCCATTTATCGTGGACCCACACTAAGTATCTCCTTGTGTCACTTTATCATAGCTATTAGTGTCCTAGCTTTTAGAGACTATAGCCTTCCATTTGTCCAAACTATGCCTTTTTAGCAATAATATTGCTTTTAAGTTATGTAAGGGAAATGTTAGGGGGCATTTTGGATTCAAAACTACAGGACAGAGAACTTGACAAAAGACGTGTCCCCTGTGCCATTCAGTGTTGAAATACTGCAGTAGCACTTACCTCAGAAGTCATTTGACAAGATACTGCTTAGATGAAAACGTATGTAGTGCATATTGTGATTATGATTTGGAAAGACATACTTTGGGAATTCATATATAAAACATTGCTATGTTGAGTACAAGACAACATTTTTTAAATTAAAGCCCAGTGAATCTAGTTAAATCAGATGATTCTTACCCATACCTAGTCATGTCAACATGTTTACCATTGTTACATTGGCACATTAATGAACAATATTTTTGTTCACTAGGGGCATTAAAAACCCTGCAGGCAGGCATTTTTTCTTCTCCTTTGTATAACCAGCCCAAACCAAAGGCAGGGTTTTATGGACGTTTTAAAAAGAGATTGAACAGTAGCCTAACCCTGATTCAAAAAGATCAAGCGGTGCTCGGCAGTATAGTGGGGTGGGTGGGGGGTTTGGGGATGAAACGGCATGGCAAATGAGTGCTGGAGCGGTGAAGAGAGATTGAATAAAAACCAGCAAACAGCCTGTGAAACCCGAGCACAATTTCCACAGGAAAGTATATGCAAATATCAAATGTGATGGTTGAAAACAACAAAATAGAGACAGGACTGTCAAAAAGTAAACAACAGAAACATGGGCTGACAAGAAAAAAGGTGGCGCAGTTTAATTTGAGGCAACATTCACTTCATTGTAATTGCCTTTGAACAAATGTCTGCAAAACATATTAATTTTCTCCAACTATAAAGCCTCAAACCAGTGTTCTCTCTAAACTGTGTGTACACATCATTGAAGGATATGCTAGCACTGTTCCCCCACTGTGTAGCTGATAAAAAGGCATTCACTTTTCTCTTTTATGTTTTTTCATACAGATTTGCAGAATGTTTGTTCCTAGTTTATTTTATATGCATTTAGATTCATTTTTCTTTTTCTGTGATTTTTACAGGAAATTCATTGTTTTGAAACTAATTAGTTGTATTTGAAATTGTTTTTAGTTAAGTTTATTTTAATGATTTTATTTTAAGCCATCCTTGATAAGCATTTTAGGCTTTTGGCCTCCCTTGCATATTATGTTATTTATATTGCTCTTTAATGTTTTTTTTATGTGCTATTAAAAAAATGAAAACAAAATGATGAGTATAATTGGGTTTATCTATTAGAGCTTGTGAAGTGAGAAATGTCCCTTTAGAGCTGTAAAGTGTTTTATGCTTTGAAGCTGATGGTGGTGTTGAATCCGTCTCAACTCTATTGCAGTATTGATGGAAAAAACAAAACAAAAAACGAATATTCAAATCCCCAAATTATAAATCGAATACCTACCCAATGAACAAATATCCGAATAGTCTAATATTCAGATCCAGCCCTATTGTTTTTCATCCCTACGTGGAATATTACTTGCTCAACAATACAGCCAAGTGGACTTGAAATCATGTAGATGTGCTGCCCTTATATCACACAGTAAATTATTAAGGTCAGACTCTTTTGTTGACTCCATCTCTACATTGTAGACAACAGGAGCCCTACTGCATCCTGCCTACTTGCTCTTTTACTTTACCAGGCAATGAAGGAGAGATAAGGAGGGAGGCAGAGATGGTCTTTATGAGCGCTATGTAGACAAAGAGAAGGAGCATGGTGCTTAAAGTTTCACCTGGGACATGGCTGCCCACTTTGGGGAACATTTCTCTAAACCAGAGGTCCAAATTACATTTCTGTAGCTGCTATCTGTCATTGAGATAATAATGGTGTTTGAATTTGGGAATGACAGTGGTAAAAGAAAGGAGGAGGGAGGGATAATAAGCAGAGGTGAAAGAGGTCAGAGGCACAGTGTTGCAAAAGTGATTTGGGGGACAGATGACTGTTTAATAATAAATGGCAGCTCCTACACCTCACACACCCAGTCTCTCACATTCTCCCTTTCACAGTCTCGTTCTGACCTTTTCACACTGTAAAAGTAATCTGTGGGTGTAAAAAGGTCTGTACAGATAATTCAAGCTTTGTAAATATCAGGTTTATAGGCTTTGTCAAACTCTGTCAAAGATTGTACTGCTTAGAGCAGGGTTGGGAAACTATTTTGGGTTATTGGGACATTGTTCTTGAGTGCATTCTAGTTACCTTGCACGACAGCTGGATTATTGCGATATCACGAGATCATGCAAGAATCGCGGGATCGCATATCACACGAAAATCCGAAGTAAGAAACACGAAGTAAATGTGTTTCTGTCTAAACAGCAGCGAACCAAACCAATCAGCATCCGGTGAGAAGCTACTGGCGGCTACGGGTGTGGTTTAGGTGTGCGTGATGCCCGCGACTGTTAGTTTCAAAACAACAATGGCGGACAGGATAGACAGATGGTTCAACCAATCCCCTGCCATGTATTATTTGAAAGTGTCTGGCCTTTTCCAAACAGTTTCCAATGAGAACTTCTCCGATGGTTCTGTGTAACAAACCACCTGGCTCGTCAGGTTAGTGTTCTGGTGCCTGCCACACAATGTGAACCCATTATGAGCCTAACTTAATTTCAGATAATAACATTCCTTTATTGACCACAGTATGAGCTATAGTCTTGAACCTTTATCAACAGGCTGCGAGATCCAGTAGCCTCCAGACAGCTCAATATTCACCTGTGCCCAAATATACATCTGCCAAAAAGGAAAAAAACAGCATCATCTTTGGAAGTGCACACGTCTCTCCTTTACCTTCAAATAAGCTCATTTAAAGTATTTCATTTCTAGAGTGGTTTATTTAACAAATTTAAGTTTTTTTGTGCTTAAGAAATAATTAAATGTCACATTCATTATAGATAATTGTATTATTCTCCTGTGACTGCCAAATTACAGTGATACAATTGATCCTAAACAGCAGCTGGCAGTATGCTAGACAAACACACAGAGCTACACTGCATGTCACCCCAGGACATCATCATCTTTTAAAAAAAAAAAAACAGACAGCTGAAGTCCATTCATGAATATAAGGTTCGCCTCTTCTGTGCTTTCGTCAAGAAAAAGGCAAAAAAAAAAAAACAACTGTGGCCAGAAAAATATATATTGTATGACAGTTTTGGAGTTGATGTGTAAACATCATGGACTGAATGTGAGGCTGTATTCGTTTCTTTTTCTACCTGATGTGGTGTGCAAAGGCTTTGTCCATTATTTGGGTTGAATTAGCCAGGAAACCACTTTCTACTATGAATGGACGCAGAAGAACATAGCTAAAGATGTCTGAGGGCACACCTATAGGTAGTCCACCTTACTTGGATGTGTTTAAATATAGGTGGACACCCACCCAACTGCACACATGAGCATGCCATAACATTTATGGGTCTTACTCCTGAAGATGGAATTAGTCTTTATGCAAAACTCTTATGCAAGCACACCAAACCATACACATTTCCACATGCCAGATCCCATATCTAGGCCATAAAGACACAGGAACATTAACAAACCAGACATATAATAGATTTTTTTGGGGCATCTGTGTGTTTAGGGTGGGGGATTTGTTATCGCTACTTAGTAGACTCGCTGTCTCCCAATTGGCTCGTTTTCTGGGGATTTTCATCACCGTCGAACGCCAGGAGAGCTGGAGAGATAAAACGTGGGAAGGAGGGCTAATGATGTAAAGTACATTAGAAACAGGCAGTGGTGTTCCCAAGCAACAGACAAAGCCCCCTCTGCTGACACATTAAAGTTGGTTGCTAGCCTGCAACGACAAACTGGTTTGTCTGCCATGTCTTTTATATTTTATATATTTAGAAATTTATAGTGTATGTATGTATGTATGTATATATATATATATATATATATATACATATATATATATATATATATATATATATATATACATATATATATACACACACACACACACACACACATATATATATACACACACACACACACACACAAACTCAGAAGGGCTGAAAAAGGTGACACCTTTGAGAGTGTGCAACCAGCTTTTAAAGTAAATTTAGAACAGATCAAAAATGTGTGATTAATTTGCGACTAATCGTAAGTTTACTATGGACAATCATGTGATATTTTAATCGATTGGCAGCCCTAATATATACACATATGCCATAATTTTATTTTCATTCAATTAACGTTACCAATTAACACGATAACAATGAGATAACCCAAATTTCTATTAACGTCACTAATTGTATTGACACGCGACCAACACACGCACGTTCTGTGATTTGGGCCGTTCCGTAGGGAAATCAGGAAGCAATGCAGCAGAAGTGCTCTGTAATTACATCCACGGGATCACCAAACGCGCCATCCGGCTCGCTGCGGCAGAGTGAAGCGCTGGTCTGATCTACGAGGAGACCCGCGGTGTGCCATCTCCTCCTAACACCGAGAACGCCAAGAGGAAGATGGTGACCATGGTGTAACGCTCTGAAGAGGCAGGGCCGCACCCTAATATTTTTTACTCATGTTGACACAAGGTGGTGATTACTGGTGGTGATACTATATTTATTTATATATATATATATATATATATTTTTTTTATTTATTTCCTACACTGCTGCTGTATAGTTATAATCTGTTGAAACCATGTGTTTAAACTGACATATTTATAGAAAAAGAGAATGAAAGCTGCTAAGGGAAATGGTTGTCCACCACAACCATCACTTTGCTACTACACTTGAAATGACTACATATCTTCTAATATGACTCACCGGGCTCCAAGTCAAGCTGGCAGAGGTATTGGGAGGTGCTGAGGGTGACCACCACCACGCGGTGCCTGAGGATGTCCTCCCTTGTGGGCATCTGGAAAGTGATGTGTGTGCTGGAGATGAGACAGTACTGCTGAACCAGTGGGTGAACCGTCTTCACCCAGCGGTTCCTGAAATATACCCTGGAGAGAGAGCGAGAGACAAAAGAAGAAACGTCAGGAGAGAGAAATACAACCCATGGAGGACAAGAGCAATTACTTTGTGAGTCTGAGGTTGTCCCCCTTCATATCTTATTTGGGTGTATAAACCTGCATTGTGAATTAAATAATGTTTTCTTCACATACATTGTTAAGGTAATTCAATTCACTTCACTTACCAATTACCTACATTTCCCAGAATTACTTTCATTCAGTAAAAGCGCACAACAGGACTTGTAGCTGCATGGTATTATTGCCCATTAAGAGCACACATTGACATCAATGCTATGGGTTTAATTATGAGTACAGATAAAACATGACTACAAAGAAGTAGCATTGTATTTCTGTCTGACCTCACTTCCTTTACAATTAAAATGGAACAACACTTTAGATTAGAGTATGCAACGCTTACCCTACTACTTCAGTCTTGGAGGAAACTCCTAAATCAACTAAATAGTTTCATGACCGGCTACAAATAATTTTTAAGACATATTTTGGCATAAACATCTTTTCTGTTTCACTCCACACAAGGCAAACTATAAAGAAACATCAAAAGGGTGTATCATAAAAGGTTTATAGTGAATAATTGTAATGATTTTAGGGAGGATTTTTAATACTTTAAGAAATGAAGAGGAAAAATACTATGCATGACTGCACATGACAGGAAGGAAGGGAAGCCCTTGCCTCCTTGGGATGTTGGTCAGTCTCTTTCTAAGGCACTAAATATTCAAACAGGGTCTTTATTCTTGACTGAGTCCACTCATCCCAAATAAGACAAGGGGGAGATAAGAGAGGAGGTTGCTACAGTGATTATGGAGGAATTTATACTGAAATCCATTGAAATCAGACTGCCCACTAATGTCAAACTAGTCATTTGATTGCCAATATGGTCCCTAGGCTTAACAAACTGGTCAAGGCAGGCAATGCTTTTCTGTCCTTTGTCTCTGGGGTTGCTGAAATGTGACTCAAAGTCACTGATGCAGTGTAAGGGAGTTGTGTGTATCCATGGGGTGGGTGGGTGGGTGTGTGTGTGTGTGTGTGTGTGTGTGTGTGTGTGTGTTTGCTGACCCCAGCTGTGGTTCTAAAAGCAGGACAGTTCTGGGGGTTACATCTCTAAAGGTAGCAAATGTCTGCCTGTCACTGCTGTGAGGCAAAAACAGTCCATCCATAGAACAATCTCTGTATAATATGGATGTATTATTCTGACTGCAGGCTTTCCAATAATTGTAATCCAGTTGATGTAGAGATGAGTGGGTGTCATGCAGGGGCTCTCCGGCTACAATGGTCTCAGCTGACAAATTCAAATTCTGGACCAAATGACAACGCAGATTACAATGCCTCATTTCGGTGCTACTTAAATGCCTGCGCTGCTCTCTGGTGTTCCGAAATGGACGCTTGAGGCAACAGAAGCAGCACTGCACGTGATGCTAGTTAACACTACATTTGGCAGCAGGTAACGCCAGCCTATCGTTAGCTTAAATACAGTTAAAATGCTCACGGCTAAACTGTGTAAAATATGGCTGTATTTTCCTTGAAAGGATTGGGATGGTTAACAGTCTGCAGCTAAAGACACAGAGTAGACTAGCTGCAACATGGCCACTGGCCCACTACCGCTGTTGGAGTTGTCGGAGAAACACAGAAAGGACTTAATGGTGTATTCAATTCAGGGCTCCAGACTGCGACCAAATGGTCGCATTTTGCGGCCAAAATTTGAGAGTGTGCGACTGAATTTTACATCCAGTCGCACATGTGCAACCAGTAAATTTGCCCCCTTTTTTACCGAAATTTCGGTACCTGAGAGCGCGTAAGCTCAAGCTTATCTGTCCTCAAGAGTTGCAATTGCAGGAGCCCTGCAATTGCAACTCTTAAGCTCATGGTGCATTCAAAGTTATTGTAAAATACCCTTCTGCCATCTAGTGGTATAAGTTATTGTTATAAGTTATTATTACATTATAAATAAATAGTTTAAATTTGACTATATGGCGTTGGCAATAAACAAGCTGTTGTTTGTCACCGGCTGTTTTGTGCTCTTCTTTTTCTTTTTTTAAGTATCAGTTCAGGCACTGTTTTAGCACCGGTATGGGAAAAAATCCAAATGATACCCAACCCTAGAACTGACCAGATCTGGGGCTTTAAATGGCTCACAGTAGACAAACTATGACTGCTTTAGGGCATGAATGTGTTTAACTCTAAGACAAAAGTGTGCTTTGGGGGGCTGTAGACCTAAAATGTGCCACTACAGGATGCGGCAAGTGTTAATTTTTTGTCAACTGGAGGTAAGTTAGGGTCTTAATGCCAATACAGTATATACTACTGCAGCTGCCAGAAAAACATGAGGACACAAAGTGTTAAAATATGCCTTCATAAGCTTAAGTTTCCTTTAAGGCACTATTGCATATTTTAACTGTTGTGCACAGTACGCACACATACACAAAGCACATAAAGCATGTTTCTGCCCGTAGGCGTTACGTCTTTATTAAGTAAGTTTGCTTTCATACCTGAGAGGTCTGGCATGTGGATTGCCTGCTTCGACGTAAGGATGGAGGTAATCCTTAATGTAAAGGTCGGCCGCACTGTTGGAGTGGGTGCAGATCAGGACCCTGTAGAGACAAAAGACAAACAAAGTCAGACGTAAAGCATGACACAGTTTCTGCGCTACTCAGTGGTAGAGATCTCAAAACCATGGCACATAAATCCAAAACTATCTGCTTGATTAGATACCACGAGAGGCAGGTATTAACATTTTTGTCGTTATTTGGGGGGAACTGACCCTTTAACCTGCCTTTATGGGCTGGTTCCCTTTAATTTGTATGACTGGAATACAAAAGTTTTTTTACGTCAAGCTGTACGTCAGATACAAAGCAAGTGAGAGAGATAAGGTCCATTATCCCATCAACACATTGTATTGTGCCAAAAGCTCAATATCAAATATTAATCTCTGATCAGACTGCCCAAAATGTATTTACAAAAAATGATCCGCTGCTCAACATGCTTTAAAATACATACATGCATACTGTACATACTATAAAACAAAAATAACAAGCAGTAAAGGAAACACAACTCCTCTTTATATTTATTCCACAACATGAAGATTTAAAGCAGTTACTTCAAGCCTAAATTACGATGATAGAGGGATAGCAGAGCCAGTTTTGTAAAACAGAGCTTTGCAAAGCTGTCTTTCAAGGTTCCCATTTAAACGTTGGTCAAACATCACAGCGACAGCGAGCATTGACCATTTACAATTACACATATTGGGTACACTTCGGTCTGGTCTATACAACGTCTTCATCATTTTAACAGTATGATGAGCAGGCAGCACTCGTCCACAGGGGTCACTCCCCCTTGTCTTGGCTTTTAAAATATCTATAATTCATCCTGAAGATAAAATATTAAACGTATACAAAGTGAAATGAGGAATGAATATTACATTGCTACACACGGATTGTCCTTTTACATTACATATATACAAGCCTGTCTCCCTTATTCAAACACAAAATGTTAGCTTCTGTTCAGGAGACACTGTCCGAAGGATTGCATTAATTATTCATTAAGACCAGGGAACCATTAATGTGCTATATTGCTTTGCTTCTAACACACTAAATTACATAATTTCCTGTAAGTATACACGAGAGAGCTAACTAATGATGAAAAATAACAATGGAACATCTTGCAATGTTTTATTGTTACGCAACACTGTGTGGCCCACTGAAGCAACATAACTTGATTGATCAGATTAGTGTTTGCATGAAAATGCATTCCGGCCCAAGGAAATGCGTTGATAATCAAACTAACCGTGTGCATCGACCACAAATGAATCCAAATGACCAGCACTCTTTGTCCTCGAGCGATGACACATGTACACTCTTAAGTATGCATGCCCACACAGTACACACACAGTAGGGCTTTGACTCCGAACTTCGCTATTCGAATATAATTTGAATATTTAAAAAAATATTGATATTCGAACAAATATTAGGCAGCCCTTAATATTCAAACCTGTTATGGGCATTGTTTTTTTGTAAATGTGTTTGCTTGTAAACGTTTTCAATTCAGATTCCGAGGCTTTTTCACGTATTTCAAAATGTAACTCTCGCTCGGCCGTAGCGTGGTAGCGTTGCATTTCCCCCCCCCCCGACTCCTTTCCTGGTTCGCCTTCTCCATAAACAACGTGAAATCAAGGAGAGGATTCACTTTTCCTGCTACAGATTTCCCACCGTGGTCAGAAAGCACAGGGGAGACACTTTGTTTCTCTAACTAGGACTCTAGAGTCGCTACTCGCTCTGAAGCTACCGGTAATCACCGTCACTCTCTCACTCTAACACACACACACACACACACACACACACACACACACAAGCGCAAAAGTATAAACATCAGACCACCTACGTAGGCTACGGTGAAATATCCAAACTTCCTGTTGAAAGCATACTGTTTGTGTTTAATCCAGGGTCTGACTTTTAATAAAAAAATTGTTGTGGCAGTGTGTTTTTCTTCTGAAAACATCATTGCACGCCTATTGCCTGATACACTGCCCTCTGGTGGACAGAACATATACGAAGTTTGATACCAATATAAGTCTTACTGAATTATTAAATTTACCATTAAATTAACTGATTTAATGGTCAAAATATTATTAATAAATATTCGAATAAATTCGAATATTAATAAACAAACAAACTTCAAATATGAGTTTGGGGCAAAAGTCAAAGCCCTAACACACAGTACACACACACACAGTACACACACACACACACACACACACACACACACCACAGCTTGACACTTCAGTGTCACTTTCACTTTTCTTGAACTTTTAATGGCAAACCCAAGGCTGCCACTGCCCTGGAGCTAAAACAGAGGCCACTGCACAGCCTAGCAACCCCTGCCAGATCAATCACACCTTCTGACTGACCTCCCTTGCCATCTGAAGCTTTTAAGAATGACGACAATTTTAAACACGCACGCACACATTTCTCTCCATCTTTACACCCAACACCTTTCAAGGGCCAGAAGGAAAGGGGAGAGTGCTCCCAGATATCAGTGCAAACTTGTAATTTCTGAAGAATAAAACAACAAACAAACCCAAAAGCAAATCACAAAGCGGCATTATTATGACAGTGATTTGCTTTATACAAATATAATTACAAATACATTACTGTATTGGCCAAAATCTAAGACTACCTTCATTATAAGAGAACCTCACCCTTCAGTTTAATGCCTTCTTTTGGATAAAGACTTTTTAAAGATGAAAAACATAAAACATGTAGGCTGAGTATTTATATGAAAGTATTGTCAAGTTTTATAAAAAATTAAGCAGATAAATAATCATATGTTGGGAGACAGAGAGAATGGAGGTTTAGGGTTTAAAATGCAGGTAAGGAATTGTAAAGGAAGTGCATATTTCCTGCTTGTTGCCAACAGAGGTCAAAAATGATGCAACATATGTTGAAACAAAAAAACAAACAGACCTGCTTTGGTCCTGGCGGAGGATGTGCTTGACAGCCTGTGCCAGGGTGAAGGTCTTGCCGGTGCCATAGGGCCCAATGATGAGGATTGGGGGCAGGGGAATAGTGACGGGTGTGGTGATGGCCAGGATGGCCTCTTTCTGCTTGGCATTCAGACGAGGATCCAGCTGCTCGTCCCACTGTCTGAGGGCAGAGGGAAGATGGGAGAATTATTAGAGGAATCATTACATTAACTTTTAATGAACTTACAGAATTAGGGGGATCAACCTCAGTAGGACAAAGATAAAGTGAGAAAGAAAAAGTATTGCAGAATAGCAGGAAATGTATGCACACACATACAGACTCAAAATGAAAACTAAGATGGGGTCACCAGGGAGAAGGTGGGGTGTCTGGGAATTAGATGTGAGTGGATGTAACAGCATAGAGGGAAAAATCAAAGATGCGTAAAGGCTGAAGGGAGGGAAACAACGGGGGGTAGGAAGTGGGTAAGAAGTGATGGGGGTTGAACAAAGGTCACTACCCAGTCAGTCCCTGAGCGTTTACATTATGCTCTATAGCTTGATAAGTCAGAAACACATAAATAAAGGCAACGTACACATCTCAGACTATAGACAAATAAGCTGTGCCTACCTATTGCAGCTCGTACTTTGAGGGTCTATCTTTCATTTCTTTCCATAACATACATGATTGTTTTGTCATTGTATTTTACAGACAACTTAATTAAGTTTGACAAATACAGCATTAAATAATTCGACAAAGTTAATTGCAGTTGAAGCAGTTTCCACATGAATGTGCAACAGGCATGAGTACCTTCTCACCACTAAAATAAAAAGTGGCAGCACTGTACAGATGACAAAATACTGTGAAGAGGAGCAGTCCATATTAACTAGTATACAGGAGTGGGTGCGTGTGTGCACGTGCATTTGTCTCCTAGCATCATTGTCCTCATTATGAGGACTGCATCCTCTAAAGCTGTGAATCCACTAACACCAATTGATTGAGCTCCAACTGCGACATAGTTTGAAGGCTGAGAGATATCTCGCTGTTTGTGTGTGTGTGTGTGTGTGTGTGTGTGTGTGTGTGTGTGTGTGTGTGTGTGTGTGTGTTTATAACAGAGCTGGATGGGTGAGATCAAGGGGTACTCTAAGGAGTGACGAAAACCCTATTTTATGCCAACTATACTTTCTCCACAAATGCAATCGAGGGTGAATCAACCTTCTCTCTACTCAAGATTAAAACACTGCATTTTGGCATCAAAACTAAGAAAACAAGATGTAAAGCTGAGACACTACTGCAAGCTGATAGTTCTGGTGAAGAATCTAACACCCAGGTGTTTGTCATTTGCCCTTACTTTAACATAACTAATTAGAACACATCTGGCTTAAGGTTATGAATACAAAAAAGTGAATGAAGTGCGATTGATATTTTTAATAATGATTGAAGCGGTAAGCCTATTTACACATTTTGCCATCATACAGGTTACTGATCGATGAAATAAAATGTGTTGCTATTAAGCTATTATACACTTGCCAAATCTAACACTGTTATTGGTCAAAACAAGGCACTAGGTATAATTTAAAATGGCTATCTGATGCCCATCTTGCCTTGTCCTTTTTTATGCAAAAGTTACAAAACTTTTAATCATAGCACCAAATGACCATTAAACATATGTAGGGTTGTATTGTTTCTCTGAATTGAGAAAATAGCCCATTAGTATCAACATGACATCAGTAAACTCCACACTGCTTAGGTCTAAATGTCATTTTCCTAATTACTAAGGTGAAAGATGTGGATAGGAATAGACAATATGGCCACTCACTGATGTTTAGAAAATGGTCACTGCTCTACCTTCGATTTGTCACCGTGTGTGCACATCAGTTATAAAATGACCATTAAGATGTGAAGACATTGAGATGTTAATGATGTATACTACTATGGCACAACCACAAACCAAGGTGCAATGCTTTTATTCACTATATACTTCATGGTTGAAGTGCCAAAGTGTGTCTTTATATTAAAACATACCGCTTTACGGCACCACCATGTCTGATGTTAAAATTCAAACACATCACACACATCTTCCCTCACATTTAAAATAATATAAATGGAAGTTGTTGATTGGCAGATCTCTAATATTTAGTGAAGTCTTCACTGTTCATCTGCAATATGAAGGAAGGTTCCCTCTTCCACACAGCAACATGAAACAGTCTGCCATGTGTGTAAAACAAAGTCAAACGTTACTCATCTATTTATTTATTTATATGGCATTTTCCCTCATTTCAAGGCAGTAATGTATCCCAGAGTTCCCATTGACTCACCATGCCCACAGGAGATGGAAACCATAATCAGAATAAAATATTGAGGGCTGCCTTTAACGTAAAACTAAGTTATGAATCGGCCCTCAACATTGACATGTGTGTGATTGTGTTCATGTTAAAATACACACCTGTTAGGGCTCCAAGGGATGGTGGGGACAAGGCCAATGTCAGGGAAAAGGATGTTATTTTCTTTGATGCGATCCAGGGCATAGTGCATCTCACAGAGTGGCAGTCTGTTCAGCTGGAACTGGAGCTCCACCTGACACAGAGGAAATGCCAAGAGTTTACTAAGCAGTCAATTCAATCAGCCCACTCGCCTATATCCATCTACAGGCCACGGATACTATGTTATGAGCAAAACACTGTAATTTAAGCAAATATTTCAATCAAAACCGTTCTTGTTAGGGTTGTATAATTTTGGATAAAATGGGAATCATTCAGTTTTGATCCCTGACCAACCTAACCTAAATATTGACAGTTCATTTGAATGATAAAATTAACAATATCCACTTATCAATAGTGTTATACATTTGGAACACATTGAGAATTGATGAAGGGGTACGTGAGTTCAGCTGGCTGTGGGTGTATAGACCAAAAAGGTTAGGAACCACTGTTATAGAGAACCCACAATTATCAAACATAGCGAATGAAATACATGAAATGTGTGCATTGTATCTATGAATAGTTTTAAAATACTTATAAGTACAATTGCTCAAATTAAATTATGTTCTACAAAAAACAATATATAAAAGGCAATTAGGACAGCACTCCAATGAATACTTTTTATTGCCACCAAACCAATCAAGACAACAATATTGCCAGCCGCTCTACAGCTAAATCAAGTTAAGTCTTAAGTCAACTTGAGCAAATTTAATTGTGTAGACAGGAGTTAAAAAAGACATACATACATGTGTCCACCTGTCAATATTACGGAAATAAAAGTGTCAAATTCTGCAAAAACTAGGTGCTTTCATGTGCTTCAGGTGCTATTGACCAATATCATCCACAAAGTGAATCATGGGGGTATCAACATCATGGAATGGAGATTTTTCCCAGTGAGAGGGACTGGGAGACTGGGCAGGACGGTAACACCTGCAACAACCCCACCAAAGTGTTGTTGCACAATTGTGTGCCATGTTTAGTTAGTACTGACCATGGCACAGCTGACAAGTTGTCCATTTTTACCTTGGTGTCTTGGGGAGCCTACATTTCTATTTAATCCCTTTGCTTAAAACAGTTTTATGTCATCACTAAGATTTTGTTTCCACTGCTGGAGGGCCTCGTCATCATGCTAACAGATACTGTCTCCTTACAGGTATACTGTAAAGTATGCAATGAAAATGAAAATCGGAAGGAGAGAAAAGAAATACACGAGATAAAAACTTTAACATTAAGTAGCAAAAAAGGGGCGAAAAGACAAAGCAAGAAAGTGAGCAACAATGAATACAAGGGCAGACAAGTCTGAGATATGCCAAAGTTAGAAGAGCATGAAACATCAAGGCAGTGTGAAATATTTTGAGAACCCACAGAGGTGAGATAGGGAAATTAAATTGCATCACGTAAGCAGGCAGAATCAGCGTATGCAGACGAATACGAAGATTATGCTCACACAGAGATAGGATAAGGGTTGTTTTGATAACTGTTAATACAACCACTTGCTTCATCTGCTGACGTAGGTAGAGTCAGCAGTGCTTACAGAGACACATAAGAACACACAGGTTTTCCTGGAAAGATGGTCCACCTCTGTCCTGCAACCTTTTGTTAAAATGCTAATCGGTATGTGAAACTTTAACCCTCCAAGTTTTTTCGAGGCCAAAGCATCAGGGTGGAGCGAATCCTGAAATGGATGCTAACTCAAATCTCTTAGTACAAAGACATTGGATGTGTTAAGAGATTATTCACCTGCCTTTTCCACTGCTGTCAATCCACCACTCCTATTTAATATATGGTTGTGACAGCAGGATAGGGACGCCTCATGCTTAAGCAAAGTGTCTACTTTTCCCTTGGTGCGAATTATACCTGTAATTCTCTGTCAGGTAGCAGCCCCAGCTCCTCACAGCAGTCCTTGCAGATCCTTAGGAAGATGTAGTCCTTGGTCTTCTCCTCGATCACAGCTTCGTAAACACGCTCTTTGACCCCAGGAGGCGGGTGGCTGCTGACCCCCTCACGGCCAAATGGCAGCAGCAGAACTGAATTTACCTTGGTCATCACTAGCCGTCCAGCCAATGTGTCCTGAGGTAAGGAAAAAGAAACTGTTCAGGAGAGCTAGCTAGCTGACACCTTGGGGCTCCAAGTGCCACAAATAAGTAGCTACAGTACTTAAGAGTGAAAAGGCAGAAACCAATGTTGTCAAAATCAACCAATCCAGTTACCTCAGAAAGTGTTTCAGTGAGTTTGAAGCGTGCAAAGAGCTGTCCATTCTGGGCATACTTTGCTCCAACAGAAATGCCTGTCAGCATGAAGCTGGTGACCAGCTGGAGATTCACTTTGATGTTAAACCTGGGGGGACAAACATGGACATTTGGTTATGCCGTTTCAGACCTCTAGCTTCAATGTAATTTTTTTTAATAAAAATCACAATATTGTTTTGTGGAATGTTATTGACAAACCAATGTAACAATATGTTCTCCTGTGACTGAGGCACATGTGTATCCTTCCTTTACTGCAGGGATTTTTATCCTGGTATTGTTCTGCTTTCTGGAAATTCAGTCTTTTGCTACATATTTATACATAGGTTGCTGTATATTCACACTCTTGCCAGTATTATACATTTTCTCTTAAGAAAAGCTTGTCTCGACCTATTAACCAAACAAGTCAGTGCATCAAAGTGGCGAAAGACCTGCTTGCCAACTGAAAATGCCTGGTTTCTTCTTAGTCCTACCACATTTCCAAGTTCATCATGCATGCATGCCTCAGGCATTTGAACATTCTCTAAACTTTGATTCACCACAGTGGTGCCATAATGACGTGCATACCATTTACTAATATTGGCAGCACACAACTTAAAAACAGCTATGCACGGTTATAGTGAGCACAGAGTGGTGATGGTGAGAAAGATGATCACTTTGAAGCCTGTCATCGCACTGTGCATACGCCAATGTGAATCACAAAAAAAATAAAATCATATTTACGGTCATTTTGTAAAAGCCTTAAACATTCTTCACAATGTAAAGTCACCTAAATAAAACCTTGTTAGTGAGGAACCTAAAAAGGAACTTAATTATTTTTGAGTCAGTCCTTTGAAGAAAAACAAGCATCGGCACAAAGCATATCGTGCACACATTGAGGGGGAAACCGAAGCACTTTTGGGTTCTTTCAGTTTCAGAATGTATTAGATTGGTCTCCGCTGTATTTGAAGTGATGAAATAGGAAGTAATATTGGTGATGAACGCTGATGGACGATTGACATACGCAGATAAGTTAACACATTCTATATTTGCAAACCAGTGGTGTTAAACAACCAAAGGCACATTTGAGGTTTTTGTTATGGTTTTGCATCAGTGATTAAACTAAGAGCAAAGACGAAAGCAGAGACATTTGTGTAGGGGGAGAGTCCACTGTACTCATATCACTGAATGTGGAATTAAGCATTTACTGTAATTTCACCTGTAATTAGCATCACACTTAGGTAACATTACATTCCTCATCTACCTCCAAGGTGAGGACACCGAAAGTGTGAGTCAATTTATGTGTGAGATACACCCCCCCCCCTCCAGACAGTCAATTTATGTGTGAGATACACCCCCCCCCAAGACAGACAGACAGACAGACAGACACACACACACACACACTGAAGGTCGAGCCTGACACCTTGTGGTGGGTTGACATCTCATAGCAAAACATTTATACCACTCAACCTCAGACAAGGTCCATACTGGTATGGCATTTCCTATATCCTATTTTTATAGGTTGAAGGTTAAATTAAATGTCAGTAGCTTGCATTAGTTCTTGCTGTCAACGCAGCACGGCTATTGTTTTAAATTAGCACCATAAATAGGACGCATCAGATGTGACTGTACATATTAGAGACACAGACACGCTTACAATTCTGTCATTACAGATTTATCATGTATTGGTGTTGCAACTAAGGATTTTACATTTTATTGCTTTGGCCTATTGTTTTCTCTCTTTTTTGTTTACAACATTCTAATTTTTACCAGATAGAAATATACTGACATACTTTGCAAGGGTTGGAATAATTAACTGGAGATGTTTCCATCAGTGGAGAATTAGGATCTGGTACACTTACCTACTTGATAACATTTAATATCACCAAGCAGGCTATTACTGACTCTACACTATTATCAACTTATTTTTTGCAGTCCACAGCAAATCCATACTAATTTTAGTCTGCATTAAACTTTTGTCATTTAATTGAAACAGTAACACATAGCTTGCAAATGCCTTGGCTAAAATTACCAGTTACACCAATGTTCGCCTGCTTCCTCAAATGAAGGCATTCCAAACTGATACTTTTTTGCCATATGCCTTAGAGCCTGAGCACCGACTTACCACAGATATACAAGTTTATATGTAGTTACATTTTATGTTAAGAATTTGCTAATATATTGTTTGTTGTCATTGTTTTTAATCTCTCACATCAATTAGTGTCATTCAGGCTTTATTATGTACAGTTATGGAAGATCTATTTTACTATCCGAGTAAGAAGAAACCACGGCAACTTGTATACTCACTTGCTAACTTCCTTATATTGTGCAATCTCTTCTATGTAGAGCAGGTCATGCAGTCGGGCCTGGTAGTTGTCTTTGGTCAGAGTCTTGTCCAGGACTGACTGGGTGAAGAGCTGGTCAGCCGACAGAGGGATCTGATAGCGGGAAAGAAGGCCACGCTCCAGTTCTGCCATCGTTTCATTAGGAGTGAATTCTACGATGGTCTTACAGGAAGAATCCCAGCGCTTTGCAGTGATCAAGAGCTGCTGCCTGGCTGCCATCAGGTGTTCAAGGTCTGGGAACAAAGGATAGACAGATGTTTATTGTTCCCAAAGGGGAAATTTGTTCATACAAAGTGTGCGTTATGTCTGCATCCAAAACAAAACTACATTTACATACTTAAGGACAAGAGGGTGGTTAACAGCATTTATTACTGTAAGTGCTTATTTAACCAATTGTGATCTTCACAAAAAGCAATTTCTTAAAATATTTAAAAACTAAAACCACTACAAATTGCGACATGCAAAAAAGCATACCTATCCAAAAATGACTGGAAAACAATCTATAACTTGACATTGATGTAAAACTGTGATCACTTTGAGACACAGTGCAATGGATTCCTGAATAGATAGTTTTAAATTAAAACAGTCGTGTCACTCCTTTATATTTTATATACGTTGACAAAACTTTTCGAAAACCTCTAGATGACCTTATTTTGCCTTTTGTTTGTTTGTTTTGATGCCTTTTAGCATACCTTCGATAGAGGCAGCATCCACCATGATCCGCTGCATCAGCACAGGTTCTGAGCCGAAGTCAAAAACAACGGTCTGTCGGAAGGTACCAAAGATTTCTGTGCTGAATCCCACTGCAACCTTGTAGAGACAGTGGTCCAGGCCATTGTCTGCTGCTACTGTCAGAACAACAAAGTTTTATATAAATGCAATTATCTTGCAATCTATTGTAGACAAAACAAAAGAGATGGAACAACGCAGGTTGAAATATCCACTTGCCTGAAAAAGTGTAGACATTTTTTAAATCAAAAACTGCAAACCAATACAAGATAGGGCCAATACATAACTAAACCCCAAAAAAAAACACCTTGTCTGGGATCTGTAGCTAATCTTAACAATACATACCTCCTGTTTCCTCTGCTGGAGTCCACTCTTGGCAGCCTTTGGGGAGGGCTTGAAGCCGGTCCCCAGCTGACACACCTGTGATGAAGAAGTGTGGTCGGTGGGCATCATAAAGCAGCGCAATGCGGTACAGCTTTCTAGCCGGCTAGTCAAGGAGAAAGAGAATCAGAACATTCACATAATCAAAAGATGATCAGGACCAATTAGCACTGGCAGGTGTGCAATGCAGAATATTGCCTTATTTTCAGTGTCGTACTGACAAATGATCTGGTTAGACAAAGACAATATTTGAGTATGTAGATGCTTGGTATTCAACATTTCATCCTACCTTGCACAAGAAGGAGAAGGTCCAGGAGTGGGAGGATTTTTTGGTGGTGACGGTAACAGAGAGGCTGGAGCTGGTTTCTACATTCACTCCTTCTAAATAGTCACTTAGCTAGGGAAAAAACACACAGATGGTTAGGCAGAATATATCACTGCAACTGTACTCCGAAATCTTTTGCAAGAAGTAGTCTGTCAAAAAGGATAGTTTGCTCCTGCTGTGCAAATATATAAGGGTTAATGCCTGACGAGGTAGCCATTATCAGGAATTAATGGACGACGGCGAGGCCAGAACGGTTGCTTTTGTCAAAGTCAATTAATTACCTGGTAAGGGACAAGTCTAAGGGCATCAACCCGCTTATACCATGGTAACTTGGAAAAAAAATGTTTAAGACCATTCTGTTTTTTTTAAACAATAACGGTTTTCCTGGTAACTTCTGAGGGTTTGACCAATACCTGGAACATCCATTTACCATCCCATAAGGTTCTTATGCAATGCAAACATTGTTCACTGCTCCAGTAAATAGGATGGACCCTAGATACAACTTGCAACACTTGGCAACAGGAAACATTCCTAGCCTGCCTAGCTCATAGAACTTTTTGGCTCGGATGCGAGCCAGAAAGCTCACGTTATGCTAGCAAGATTCAAAGTCAATAACATTGTGTACGGTTGACAATCAGTGAGTATAATTGGACACTATGTTTACATAACAAGACAAGCTAGCTGTCCAGCCATGTCACTGTCCCCAAATCTTTAAAGACTTTTGTGAACAAATAATATGCCAGGTGTAGTAGCGAGTTGAACAGTGAACGAGATGAGAGATGATCCCTGTAAAACAAAGTCAGTTCGGAGGGGCAGTGTAATTTATTTACAGCTTGTGCGTTAGCGCCATGCTGTGGTGTTCAGAGGACGAGGCACTGAAGGACTACACTCAGCGTTGGAAATAAGATATTTTTAATTTTTTTTTCCAACAGTAAACAGTCAGTTTCACCAGAACTCGTCACTATGTGTCCTATATCCCTTTTTAATGGACATCCTGCAGCTAATCAGAATTGACTTTTCACCAATAAACCATGGTAGAAGATAAAGTAAAAGCCTGGTGTTTTATTACTTGAAGTTATAAAATGATAATACGCAAACAAGTGAAAACAAGGGGTATATCTATGTGTAACCTTCCTAATAGGAGAGCGTATGAACAACAGACCTGGTACATTTAAAAACTCAGCTAACGTAGTCAGTTTGGGGTGTGTGTGTGTGTGTGTGCATGTGCGTGTGTGTGTGTGTGTGTGTGTGTGTGTGTAAACAAAAGCTATTTGCTGGGTTGTACAAGGTTGTTGGTGCTGCCCCCACTAGAGTTACAAGGTGAGAGGATTATGAAAGTTTGGAGAAGTTTTTAATAAAAATCACAGTACCATACAGACGTATTTGGGTTTGCCTTTCTAGGAAGTGAATCTTTGCCTTGGCATGGTATTTTGTCTGTTTTCTATCCATCGAGCCACTTTTGAGTTTGCAAGCACTCACCACTTTCTCTGGGGAGAGGGAATTCATCCACTTCTCTATCAGGGTCTCCATGTAGTTCTCAGTGAAGTGTTTGCTCTCCTGCTGCTGTTTGAGGCGGATGAGGCGTGACGCATAGCGCTTTTGCCACTCCATCAGCTCCTCCTGAGAGTGGGCTGACGTACACTGGGCCCCGTACCGACACAGACCCTGCTCCAAGTACCTATAGCAAAGACAAACTGTGTGCTGAACTGGTGCTAAAACAAGGTCTGTATTGTATAAAATGTGTATTTGTGTGTTTTTAATCCAAAACATTTTAACATGGCCAAAAATCCTTCAAAACAGCATTTGACACAATCATGAACTGAAAGTCCTAACATTCCTAGGGCTGTACCAATTGGTTGGAAGCTTCAAAACTTTATTTATAACACTGAAATTCAAATGCTACGCAGCTTCTATTTTTGCATGTCCAACCACTCATTCTGTTTAAACCCAGTATTTCTGCACAGTTGCAGATAAGGATGAGGCTAACATTTCCAATAACTCCAGAGCGTTGTAAAGTCCAAGAGTCAAACTTTAGTGAAAACATTCAACAAAAAAACACAACAAAATTCTGTTTCAATCCATCTTGCATGGCATTTAGCCTTTCAAAAACTAAATTTTCACTGCAGCCAAAAAGCTTTCCCGCTTGCCGCACACAAAGGGAGGCACCTGTATTTTTTACGGGCAGTATAGCAACAATCTAGTTTGGCTTACCAGATGTACAGTGCTGGGATAAGGCCTGACATCCGGCGCGTTCCCTTCCACTATCTATTTAGCAAGGGCGTGCCGTTGCTGCATCCGGGGCTTAGCGCCGCCTAGGACGGTTACGATTGGTTTAGAGAAATACAAACAAGCCAGAGCGGTTTTTTACCCTATCCCTGAAAAGATAAGTGGTGTAGCCAATACATACTCCAGCACTGATACACTGATATACTTCCTGAAAGCTATATTGGTCAGTTTACTTTCAAATGCCAGTCTTTCACACAATATAGAACAGCAGACATGACATTAATTTCCCTTAGCAATATTGTGGATAAGAGATAAGACATTCTTCATGACTCACACCGTGTGAATATTACCAACCAGCGTGTATTACCTTTTACAGAGGGTGTACTCCTCACTGCTGGTGACTCCTCGGGGAGGAGGCCGAAACTGCCAGCCATCTTGGACCTCTGTAAATACACACAGCCAAGTGGTCAATATCCCACTAAGCCAAAGCCTTCAAAAACATCATAAAATGAGCTTCAGCTTGTAACTGGTTTAGAATGTGCTGCCAAATAGCTACGATAAAGACATTCTAAACATGAATAATATCTACTGTAGTTTTTTTTTTTTTGCTGTACTACTAATTTTTGTTACCAAGCACATCGCCATTTTTTTTCTCCAAGTTAAGAGATGTACTGCTTTACAAGCTTTACAACCCTGTAACAAGTATTGACAACAACTCATGCTACAGATTTGCTCACCTTCCTCCTGGTCATCTGTGTACTCTGGTGCCATCTCCCTATTTATAGCCTGACAGAGACAAAGATCGGGGCAGGGTGGGTGGAAATGGGGACAGAAAGATCATTACTATTATGTGAACTACTAACATAGCGATAGAAGCAGTTGGACCTCTGGACTTATTACAGACAAATAAGTAATACAGTGGAGCAAAAAAGTATTTAGTAGGGATGGGCATTCGATTAAATTTTCTTAGTCGATCGTCGGGAGAATTAACGATCGACTATCGATTAATCATTAATATTTTTATATTAAAATTAATGATTTATAAATTAAAAATTCAATGAAAATACAGCGTGTTTTCCTTCGATGACATCTTAATTACAAGAACAACAACAACAACTTGTGGCAGTTAACTGTCAACTGGAGGTTAGGCTAAACTTGAAGAGAGAGAGATAGCTAGAGAGAGAGAGATTATATATATATATATATATATATATATATATATATATATATATATATATATATATATATATATATATATATATATATATATATATATATATATATATATGCATGCGCTGCGTAGGCATGGACAACTCACATACAACTTCTGCACCAGTCTACTGGTTTTTGTTGAGAAAAATAAGCATGTTGACATGATCTGGGGTCAGACGCGACCACTACCTGGTGACTGTCAGTCGAGCCGCCGAAAACACCCGCTGGGATGCACAGGTACCTCCACGCTAACTTAGCCAGCCCGGGCCGGGGAACCTTATTCCGTTCTTCGTAGTGAGTTTCTACCAGTCTGGTGATGGTACGTCGTGACAGAATGTGACATGCTGGTTCCAATATCCATCTCAATGAACTTGCAGATCCCTTGGGTAATTTTCTCTGCTCGTTGTGCATCGCAGCTCCTCTGTGCTAACGCCGAGATGATGCTAGGTTGAGACTGAGAGCAGGATGCACCGCCACTGACATTAACCAGGGTCGGATGCACTTTGACAGTGGTACATCATTTGAGTCGTGGCCGTGTTGTACTTATACACGGCGTCGCAGTGTTTGCAGTGAACTAAGTCGTTTTTTTAAATCAAAATGGTCCCACGCCACACTTCGCCGTGGCCCCTTCATGATTACTTTTGAAATCAAAACAGAAACTCGCAGGTAACTGAGTAGCCTATGACGCCCCTGGGTGGTAAAATGTTTAATTGCTGCCACACAGTGAAATTAATTTCATTGCTTCAAGACTAACACTACTCAACCAGCATTAGTTTAATCGATAACAAATTAACGTGATCGACAAAATTCTTAATGATCAATTATCAATCGTCAATCATGCCCATCCCTAGTATTTAGTCAGCCACCAATTGTGCATGTTCTCCCACTTAAAAAGATGAGAGGCCTGTAATTTTCATCATAGGTACACTTCAACTATGAGAGACAAAATGAGAAAAAGAAAATCCAGAAAATCACATTGTAGGATTTTTAATGAATTTATTTGCAAATTCCTCAGGAAATAAGTATTTGGTCACCTACAAACAAGCAAGATTTCTGGCTCTCACAGATCTGTAACTTCTTCTTTAAGAGGCTCCTCTGTCCTCCACTCGTTACCTGTATTAATGGCACCTGTTTGAACTTGTTATCAGTATAAAAGACACCTGTCCACAACCTCAAACAGTCACACTCCAAACTCCACTATGGCCAAGACCAAAGAGCTGTCAAAGGACACCAGAAACAAAATTGTAGTCCTGCACCAGGCTGGGAAGACTGAATCTGCAATAGGTAAGCAGCTTGGTGTGAAGAAATCAACTGTGGGAGAAATTATAACAAAATGGAAGACATACAAGACCACTAATAATCTCCCTCATTCTGGGGCTCCACGCAAGATCTCACCCTGTGGGGTCAAAATGATCATGAGAACGGTGAGAAAAAATCCCAGAACCACACAGGGGGACCTAGTGAATGACTTGCAGAGAGCTGGGACCAAAGTAACAAAGGCTACCATCAGTAACACACTACGCCGCCAGGGACTCAAATCCTGCAGTGCCAGACGTGTCCCCCTGCTTAAGCCAGTACATGTCCAGGCCCGTCTGGAGTTTGCTAGAGAGCATTTGGATGATCCAGAAGAGGATTGGGAGAATGTCATATGGTCAGATGAAACCAAAATAAAAATGTTGGTAAAAACTTAACTCGTCATGTTTGGAGGGGAAAGAATGCTGAGTTGCATCCAAAGAACACCATACCTACTGTGAAGCATGGGGGTGGAAACATCATGCTTTGGGGCTGTTTTTCTGCAAAGGGACCAGGACGACTGATCCATGTAAAGGAAAGAATGAATGGGGCCATGTATCGTGAGATTTTGAGTGAAAACCTCCTTCCATCAGCAAGGGCATTGAAGATGAAACGTAGCTGGGTCTTTCAGCATGACAATGATCCCAAACACACTGCCCGAGCAACGAAGGAGTGGCTTCGTAAGCAGCATTTCAAGGTCCTGGAGTGGCCTAGCCAGTCTCCAGATCTCAACCCCATAGAAAATCTTTGGAGGGAGTTGAAAGTCCGTGTTGCCCAGCTACCGCCCCAAAACATCACTGCTCTAGAGTAGATCTGCATGGAGGAATGGGCCAAAATACCAGCAACAGTGTGTGAAAACCTTGTGAAGACTTACAGAAAACGTTTGACCTCTGTCATTGCCAACAAAGGGTATATAACAAAGTATTGAGATGAACTTTTGTTATTGACCAAATACTTATTTTCCACCATAATTTGCAAATAAATTCATTAAAAATCCTACAATGTGATTTTCTGGATTTTATTTTTCTCATTTTGTCTCTCATAGTTGAAGTGTACCTATGATGAAAATTACAGGCCTCTCTCATCTTTTTAAGTGGGAGAACTTGCACAATTGGTGGCTGACTAAATACTTTTTTGCCCCACTGTCCATCCACAACAGCTACAAGCTAGGCAGAGGAGCACAAATTAATTAAGTTAGTGTTAGAAATCAGGCCATTAGTCATCTTTATGACTCTCGCTGCAAGCATTAAACCCTCATCTATATAACCAGCAAGCATAAAAAGGTATGACCGAAGAGGAAAGAGAGCACAACAGTAAGGTGTGCAGCCCTGCAACCAGAAGCACTTACCTCTATTTCTGAGAAGAGCATTTTTAATCTGGTAAGGTCTTTTGTGACAATGCCATTCTGTAAAAGAAGGTAGAAAAGCATCTTCGTTACACCAACAGACTGCAATCAGTGCCTTCAGTACATGTTTATGATAACTATATAAAAAAAAAAAAAAAACAATGCTTTGGAATAAGCTGGCAGATGTTGCTTAGCATAATCATATGTATCATGTAATTTCCAGATATCTACAGGCAAGGCATTTAAATCCATTTTAAAAGCTGCACTATGCAAGTGTGAACATTTGCAGCTCCAATCAGCAAGGAATACAAGTGACAAAAATGTCTAACCTCATGTATTATCTAGATGATGTGCTTACAGTTTATACATTGCTCTTTCAATTTGTCACTTCTGTGGGTAGATTTCCTGCCCGTAACTATACCCGACAGCAGAATCTATCGAAATATGGTGAATTTGCAGGGTCTCAGTGGTGATTAGTAAGGAATTCTCTATTGCAGATGTATTTTATGGCTCAAAACTGATACCTGCGATTTTTTCCTTAAAAGACCAAGGCTTTAATTAACAAAAGGTGTTAAAAATATAACAATAATAAAAATGTTAATTTGTCTTCTCATCCTTCTCTAGGGCAGATCTAGATGATAGATACATCCTAGATGATCAGATAAAGCATTCCAATATGTAGTAAATACAGTCCCAGCTGACTGCCTGTCCCGTTTCTGATTTTTACACTCAGGCATTTAAGCAACAAAAAGTCTCCAATAGGGCCTATTTTTCATTTACTACTGACCTTACTTCAAATGAGCACCTGTGTCAGCTCTTACAGAACAGATCCAAGCAGAGCTTCTCTAGTCTGGTTTATAACTCCATTACAGGTACCTGATTTGAATCACTTGATAGGTTTAAAACAAGCTAAAAAAAAATAAATAAAAAAAAACTGATAACACACTTGCATGACACTCTATAGGACAACTAAACTCCACACACACACAGGGCCAAAATGTAGTGGCAAACAAAAGAAGAGAAGAGTTTTCTGCATCTCTAGTGTTCCCTTTCTGATTGTCAGAAACTTTGTGTGCATGAGAAAGCCCACTTTTAGAGTGAAAACACTGAGAAATACTGTAAGTCAAACAAATCCAAGGAAGTACACTTAGTATAGGAGAAGTGTGAAAAGGTGGGTGTCAAAAAGAAGGGGGTGCAGTCAAAGGAGGAAAGATAATGAGCCCAAGCTGTGTCAGAATAATGTTTCTTTGTGACAGATATAGAGAGACCTGCCTTGCAAACAGGAGGGTCCACACTTGCATAAAATGTTGGATGACCTTGGGACCAAGCTCAACCTTTAAATGTGATTGTGTGAGTGATTGTGAGTGAGTGAGTGTGTGAGTGAGTGTGTGTGTGTGTGTGTGTGTGTGTGTGTGTGTGTGTGTGTGTGTGTGTGTAGGCAGGAAGTGGTTGCTAACAGGAGAAGAGTGGAGCTGGGGGAAGCACCATGGCAGCAAAATGCATGTTGAAGTATGAAGACAGCGGTTGAGATTAGCAAAGAGAGGGAGAAGTCAGACAGGCGACAAAGTGGACCCATAAAAAAGTGATGCTCTGTATGTCTGTTAAATCCACAAAGTAGCACTGTTATAAGTAGGGCACTACAACCTTGTCTTAGACATTTATTTTTCATGTAGCTCTTTTTCAATTCAGAAGTAAGCCTTGTAGAACATCATTCCAACATTAGTTAGGAACCTTTTAACAATACTAATTTACTCCACTGTGGTACATAATTTGGATGATCCTGAAAAATGTTTTTAATCTGTTTTTCATGGGCCATATGTTTCTTCTATGTGTAGCATACTTTGCAAAACCACCATGACTATCTTAATCATCAAGCACACTGTATCTAATATTACAGTAGCATCTCAGATCACTTTGAAAGTTATGTTCATTATCATTCAGTATTTAAACTCCTCCCATGCCCTGAAAATGTCCATAGAGGAAATTATGACCTGTAATGAAGTATGACCCAGTAATTAAGCTTTAATATGCACTTTGGCATTACATTCTAATTACAGTCAATATGTAGGCTGACATATACATTGTCCAATAATCATACCATTGGCTCTCCATACAAGGCTTTAGAGAGGATGTTGGCCACCTCCTGCAGACTGCCATCCATAAGCATTGAGCGCAAGCTGGCCTGTAGCGAACCGTCTCCCCTGGCAATCTCTTCTGCCAGGACTAGGACAGGATGAGGAATACACAGGGAACATGTAGGGAGAGAATTAAACTCAATACATTCAGTTAGGGTTTCGTCCAATATATGTAATATGTTTTTTCAAGCCTGTTCTCTAGAACATTGTAGAATTGAAGCAATGCCAATAACCCAATAGACAGTAAATAAGTAGGATTCTGCAAAGAATTGAGGCCAAATTTGACATCTCGTCTGCTACACTGAGGCAATGGCATGTTAGAACTTAGGCTAACTTCTACACACTTTGTCTGCCACTAGGTAGAAAAAACGACTACTGTATACAGTATCAGCAGATGGTTCCAATTTGAAATGCTACTCACCATGTTTGCAGTCTTCATCTGCTTCATCATAGTTTTTCTGTAGGCAGAAGGGGAAAAAAAGAAGTTAAAAAGTGGTAACCATAACAAGTGGGAATACTTTGTGTTGGAGGGTCAGAGCTTCACATTAGCTCCAAGAATGGCTATCTTTGCCTCACAGCGGAGTCCCTCACACTATCATTATAGACTTAAGTAGTTTCCATAATCTTAGGGCTTAAGTTACTGGTGTAATTTTAGTGCTCTGGGAAGATAACATAACAGTACCATGGAGGAAGAAAGTAGGGTTTATTGTTCTCATTTCTAGCATTCTCTTTATGATAATTTACCAAGTGATTAGAAGTACAACAATGAATTTAAAGCACAATGA
Source organism: Sander vitreus (assembly GCF_031162955.1). Lineage (NCBI taxonomy): Eukaryota > Metazoa > Chordata > Actinopteri > Perciformes > Percidae > Sander > Sander vitreus. The sequence continues at coordinate 14,513,211 of NC_135856.1, read as the reverse complement.
TCAGCCTACATCATTTTAGTATAATGAATTTATTTAAGAATAGGAGAGAATTATATTCTATTTGGTAATAGGACCTTTCAGAGATCTGTCTCAAAGTTAAGATTTTTAAAGATTCTCAAAGAAGGGTATCCCTCCCCCTCCTGCCATAACTGAGGTTGACTGGTATGATATAAAATGAAAAAAAATTGTGGGCCACAAAGCAACAGGGGAGGAGGGAAAAGAGTGGTCATCTAAGACTATAGGTTGTTTGCTGGCTAGGGCAGCAACAATTTAGAGCTGCAAAGATTAATCGATTAGTTGAAAACTATTAAATTAATCGCCAACTATTTTTAGTTTTTAAGTGATTAATCGGTTTGATTCATTCATTTATGAAAGAAAAAAATCTAAATTCTCTGATTTCAGCTTTTTAAATGTGAATATTTTCTAGTTTCTTAACTCCTCTATGACAGTAAACAGAATATCTTTGAGTTGTGGACAAAAAAGGACATTTGAGGACGTCATCTTGGGCTTTGGGAAATACTGACTGCCCATTTTCACCAATTTCTGAGAATTTATATACCAAAAAACATATTGATTCATTAAGAAAATAATCAACAATGAAAATAATCCTTAGTTGCAGCCACTGTCCTCACCAGCTGCAAGAAGGCAGCAATTCGGTAGAGCAGGGCACGGCTGCGGAGGAGTCCGGCAGCAGCGACAAGGGATGAAGGGCTCGGTGGGACTGGAGCACCGGAGGGTGGGGCTTGGGGTGCAAGGACCACCAGGGCGTCCGTGCTATGGCTGACTGCCGCCTCGTACTCCTGCTTGGCTAACGATCTGCTGGCTTCTTCACATGACTTCTCCGCTCTCCTGTCCGCCATGACTCAGGGACAAAACTTCTGAAATCCGAAAAAGACAAGAAAGACATAGTTTGAATATCTTTTCTGAGGCAGGGATGGGCAACAGGAGACCAGAAACTGCCACCCCGATTAAAGTGACAAAACTTGGCTATAGCTGATGTGCTGGGTGAAGGAAGGTGTGATTGTCATGTCTACAAAGTTGCAGTATTGCACTGGATTAGAAACCCTTTAAGTAATTGTTTTAATAAACGGAAAACCGCAATGTACATCCATTCCTAAACAATGCTTACTCTGATATAGAGCCACTTTGTGTTCATCAACATTTTACAGCTGCTCCACAGCTTAAATGCTGACATTGGTTGAAAACTAAAAACATTTTCTTTGTACTGAAAATGAAGCAAGGCTTTTCAAACTCCCTGCAACAGTTCAAGACTGGAATATTCTTTTTTCCACAGGAACTGAAATAACACAACCGTCATCTAGGCACTGAAAAATTGTGAACGTGATACATTAATCTAAAACTGGGACAATTATGCCTTTTCTTATTTTCACAAAAGCTTTTTCTTTTCTCTCCATGGCTGTGTGTATCCAGACTTTTTGTTTCTTGTTAGCTAAAGCATTCTCACTGGCTGTAGGTTAGGTTCTAGTCAACATGGAGTGAACATGCAAATAGATCAGACCATTATACTGACTATTTGTAAGTACATACCAGGTTATACAATGTGAGAAAATACAACCTACAGTACACCCACACACAACTATTGGTGAAACAGATTATATTTGTTTGCTTCACTTTCCAACTTAAACTTGACATGTAATGACCAAGTTTCCACCATCATTTTTGCATCTCAATAAAACTTAATTGTGAAATACATTGTGTATTTTTGAGAACTTCAATGACTGTATAAAATAATGTAACATTAATGCCTTAGGTTTGATTGTTTTTCACATCTCATAGCACAAGAACACTCAGCACAAAACCTTCCATAAATGCCTCACGTTGGAATTTACAGGAAATTAACTTATAATATCCACATTTTTTTCCCAGCGAGAGAGAGAGAGAGCTCCTCTCTATTTCTCTTGGGAGTGGTGGATCACTTACTAACACTTGCTCTCCCAGTTTTAAACATCATAAATGTGTACAGCTGACAGCCTAATCCCATTCATCCACTCCAGAAAATAACTCAAACAGATTACAGATGGACAAAAAGTCAATCTTATATGGACTATGTCAGGGCCATAGAGGTAGAACAATAGCCTACATATTTCCATCTTGAAAGTAGGGATGCAACGATTATAGATTTTGTTGGTACGATTATAGTCTGAAAAATAAACACAGTTTCACAATTATTATGCATTAATTAATTTCACTGCTAATGTATGAAATCACATAAACAAACTATGATTTTAGATGTGATGTAGATTTTAATGTGTTATGTATTGCTGCCTTTGGAAACAGAAATAACAGTAACAGTTTTGAGAATTATTATACACTATAGACTATACACACACGACGCTGGCGCATCCTCCAACTCCAGGCAGCCTTCCTTATCTCTCCCACTTGACATTTCTGCATGTGACGTGACCTGCAGCACTCCACCTGAGGAGCGGTCGGCTCGGCGCCTCTCAAAATCTGACGAAAATCTTTTAAACTGACCTTTGTCGATCAAAAAAAAAAATTTCTTGCTTAAAATGTTTTCAGAAACACTTTTCGGTGAACTATTTTCGTAAAATACGAGATCGTATTCGTTTTGAAATTCGGGAGCAGCAAGAACAACGTGATCAATCAGCTGCCATGTGTTGTGTTCGTCACGCTCATCCCCCTCGTCGTTAGTCTGCAATGCCACAGCGTAAACATACACGCCACTTTCTAAAGCCACGTGGCGTGTTATCGCGGGGCTACGTGTTATCGCAAGGCTACGGTTGGGTTTAGGAAACGTCACACGCGGGTTAGGTTTAGGAAACAAGAACGGGGTTGGGTTTAGGGAAAGAACAAACGTGGAAAGGAAACATCACACGCAGGACACGATCCCCGGACAGGATTCCCGCTCTCCTGGGTGAAAGTCCTGAGTTTGATCCATCCTCCACCTCGACCAACCTTCCTACGCTTTTTTTTTTTGCCCTTTCATACTACTCGCTACGGCGTCAATACACAGCAAATCACACGGTAATGTAAGTCAATGGAAGCCAAATGGCGTTGATAAACACGCTAAATCTTGATAACACACCAATAATGGCATAAGAATTGGCGTGTCATACATACGGCACTTCATGAGATCAGTCTGAATCGTCAACCTTTTTATTTAAATTCATCTGAAAAGATAAGAGACTAGAGATGAATCAGTCACACCATAAACAAAGAAGAAGTTGGCCCTTTTTGGGCTAGAAGCAGCCCTGCTAGCTGGTCTAAAATTGAAGGAGCTGCTAGACAAGATGCACCTGTCACAGGGAGATGCGCAGCATGTTGCCAAGGAATAAATGCGATGGAAAGATCTCTTTGCAGCCTTATGTCCCATAGGGGATGAAGAAGAGAAAGTAAGTAACGTGTTGTGTTAACGTCAGTGACATGTTTGAGCTGTAACGCAACGTTATCATCAGTGCACTCACTGTAAATGCAAACGTCGGCTCCTGACTCGTTAGCTGTTAACTGTAACGTTACCGTTAACATTAAACAGGCTAACGTTAGCTAACTGGTGACGTTAATAAGCTAACACACACTTAAAAACAACGTTAACAATAAAGTCGCTAGCAAGCTTACCAACTTGGGTTGAATTCCCCGTTGCAGCTGCAGCTGTTGTGAGGTCAGGGGCTGGCTTTATGTTTTCCTGGAGTTTGCTAACTTTATGCAACGTTAAATTGCGGCAACAAGTTATCCCACCACGGGACGCCGTTGTACATCACTCTGACAGTCAATACTCGCGGTGACCGGCCCCGGCGTCCGATGTGCCGTGTGTGCGCAAACGCGAACGTTTATGTTGTCAGGGAGGTTTAATAAGAACTGCACACACTGCTACACATAACTTGCAGTCAGTTAACACTCGGTGTAGCGGAGCATTTACGATGAATTAACCTTGACGTTTCAAAGCGCAGTTAATAGGGAAATCGGTTAATCGCTGCATCCTTACCTGAAAGGGGAAGAAATTACTTAGACTCCACATGCAATACACGTCAAAATTGAATATTTTGTGTTACATATATATATATATAGTACATGTATGATTTTGGTATTTAGAAGTTTTAATGTGAAACATAAACCTAATTTCCATTCAAAATGCCACCACTCACTTTGGTGTAAACGCCTCCCAAGACATTATAACAAAAGTCACTACATGAATCAGGCGGAACCAAGTCAGATCTGCGTAATACTTTTTCTGAGACCATTTAAGAACAAGATGAGCAGAATCTGCCACACGAACAATGACTCAACTTGACCAGTTGCTAACTAAAATCTTAATTTGAAAAGGGATTTTTCTCCCTGCTGCACTCTTACTTATTACATGCGACTCTCTGAGACATATTGCAAGACGTCAAAACAAGAAGACATCTTATTGAGCTCTGAGAAACGGCCCTTATTTTTTACATTAACGGAATGGTGTTTTGTGGATGGAGGGGATGTCTGCTCACGAGTCATGTCCTCATGTGGTTGATCTGTGTCATTAAGTCAACAGAAAGAGAGGATGAGGCTCTAAGAGTGGCTCCTACATACCTTATATTCTGGGCCTCTGCTCACACAGTGTACATTCAAATACATTTGCAACTAGCTGGGAAAGCAGTGATCACATGAGAAGCCTAAAGCATTATGTGAGAAAATTTTTTTATCATCTCAAGCTCCAAAGCAACAACAGTGGAGTCAACTGTCTGGCGTCATGTGACTGCTTAGACTAAGGGCATTAACATAATTGATAATGCAGAATGTGAAGCTTTTATTGAGACTAGACAGTATGACATGCTGGACGGTATGCAGAAGGCAATGGGCGTGTTGTGCCACAAAGCCAAACGGTCAACACCAACTATTACCTCTTTTACACCATGTTCAACCTGAGTCGGACCAGGGTTATCTGACCCGTGTTTAACGCTTCTTTTGTTAATTCAAACCAAGCCAGTCAACACAGGTTGATCCCTGGTCATGACAATTCACATATGACCTGGATCAGAAAGGGGATGTGTCCCCCTTTATTTATTTTTTTTTTTTTTTTAAATACCGAGTTCAAAGGCCTGCCCCTGACACACCAAGGAGATCGGCGTCCGTCCAAGTTGGTGCGATGTGTCACACACCGTTGCTACTAGTCGGCCCTTGTTTCGGGCGATTTAACGTTGGCGTCAAAGCTGGTGGTGAGAGGAATTCATTTGATTGGCTATTCAGTTTAAGCTAATTTTTGCAAGACAAAGAAAAAGGAAGTGAGGAAAGCAAGCAAACGACTGAAGTCAACAGGGCACACGCAGAAGGCTCTTCTCATTTTTCATCTTCATCTTATCTGATTATTCCAATACACAGAGCTGTCAAAACTGGCCAAAAATGACTTTTGAGTAGCCTAGAAATCTAGACGCACCCTAGCGGCAGCAAATGTAATTTGCAGCCAGGGGGTCTAGCAACTCTCCGTTGGCTTGCGAGCTGGAAAAGCCAAACTCCAGCCGGGCCAATCACATCGTGTATAGAGTCAGTGGACGAGCTTAACATAAGGGCGCAGAGTTACGACGGTTTCGCGCAAATTCCCTGCTACCTGAAAACAAAGACGATGGCTGCTGCTGGCGAACAGCGGTCTGGAGACTTGGAGTTAAGCTTTTCTTTGAGAAAAGAATGGCACTGAAGTCACTCTTAAAAAAAAAGGAAGATGTGTTCGGAGTTTTGCCGACCGGATACATTCTTCGTTGCTCTGGTTGGTTGTAGCGCTATCCTATTGCGTGCAGAGGGAATTTGAAAGACAACAGTTTATCCCGCCCCTCGGATTGAGCCCTGCCAATGGTGAGTTCCCAGACCCAACATCTTGATGTGGGTCTGGCTTGTCAGGCTAACTTTTGAATGTTCCTTCTGAAAAAACACAGAGGTTCAAACAATTAAATTATTATTTTATTATATTATTATTATTTTAAGGGATGCATCGCTGTGTCGGCTGGACATTGGAATCGGCCGACCCTTCCCTTACTGCATTATATTCCAGTCGGGCTTCGTCACCACTAGTTCTTTGCCGTGCTTGGTATGTCAGGGCCTTGGGATAACTAATAGTTGATGCAAGATAACTATCATAGCAGTATACTGTACAATGCCCACCTCAAGTCTCTGTGGCCCCAGCAACATGCATTTAATGCCTAGCTAAGAAACAAAAAAGCAGCTACAGCATGATAATCGAAACCTCAGTCTGAGATTACAAGACCTTCACACCAACCAGCACAGATCTGGATAGAATGGTACACCATGACCTGTTGGGGAACACCAGGGAAACAAAAGCTCAACCTTGGCCAATAACTTAGTAACTTTTGGTCAGATTTCAACCTTACTCGTTTAACCATTGGCATTGCAGCTTATCTCAGGCTGGCAGAAAAACACCTTTTATCAAAGCAGCATTATAGTTATTATGTGCAAAGATGGCTGACAAAACAAACGTGTGGTTGCTAATTAAAATTCCACAACAATTTGCTGATGCTGATTTCCATCCTGGCCCTCACCACAGCCTGGAATTCAGCTTTTGATTATGACTGGCTCAAAGGGAACAGTGAATGTGTGCCCTGTGGCTCAGTAATTTTGGGTTCATTTGTAACAGCTAGTCCTTGAAAGTGAGACAGCAGACAGCTACTGTATGTTAAAGCTGCATTAGCAGTATCACGAAATCATCAAATAACAGATAATGTCACATCCTGGTAAAAAAAACTGGCATTTCATAAAAAAAACATTGATTGGGCATTTCATGTGCCCTAACGGACTATGCGAGAAGAGGGAAAAACTGATTAGACCTGCCATGTTGGCGTAATTTTGCAATAAAGAGCATATTAACACTGCAGTGCGACAGTTACTTCTTGAATATCCGGCAACAGGTAACTATGCTTGTAGCAGCTGCTCAAGCACAACTGGCAATGCCTGACTGGCCAGTTCTCGTCTCTGAGGACCATAACATACAGACAAATTCGCTAGTTAATGTACAGTACATGTTGGGTGCGCACATGACATGACTAGGGTTGGGTATCGTTTGGGTTTTTTCCGATACCGGTGCTAAATTGATACTTTTAAAATGGTGCCAAAATGGTGCCTGAACCGAAATATATATTATTTCTAATGTATATAATATAAAAAAGGAGCACAAAAAGACAGTTGGAGACATTAAAGAACGGCTTGTTTATTGCTAAGGCCATATGGTAAAAATGAAATGATTAATTAATAATGTAATAACAATAACTCATAACAATGACTTATTTCACCAGTAAATTGCTGGTAAATGACAAAAACAAGCACCAAATGGGAAAAGGGTATTTTACAATAACTTAAAATGCACCACAAGTCTGGCGAATTTCAAGTGAACTGTGTGTTGTCTGTGTGTTGTTTTTTTCCGACAACGGCAGCTGCAGTCAGACTGTTACGTCCCGGTGTTGGAATCCTCTACAGGGAAACACAGTCACACTTTGCACCGCCTAATGTAAGCTGTCAGCATTTTAACCATTGTGTTTAATCCAGCTACTAGCTAGCGGTAACGTAGCGTCCCGTGCAGCGATGCTTCTGAAAAAAAAGTCAGGCACCGAAATTTTCGTTCTTATTCGGTCTCGTTACTACCGTTTACGTCGGAACCTGTGCCCTATTGGCACCGCGTTTCGGTACCCAACCCTAGACATGACACAGACTAAATCTGGAGTTAGTGTTGATGTATAGCATTTATCATAGGTTTAACTTCATTTATTTCACACAGAATTAACACTGAGGCCAACAAGGTAAAATTTCCCAACACATGCAATATTTTCCAATGTTGCTAATGACAGCACACCCATCTCCATCTTCTCAGAAAGACACTATATGTTTATGCAAATTTAACATGGACAAATGCATGTCCTAAACAACAAACACTTGTGTTTCATGTACAGTATCTGACAATATATTACAGCTCTCTCCACAATGTCATCTTTTCCACAAGAACAAAAGTGAACTGCCGCCAAGTTCACTTCCTCAAAAAAATGAAAACATTCAGATGAGGAAGAATACTATATCTTATGAGTAGGCTGTATGAAAATGTATGCTTGTATACTATATGCACATTAGGGCTGCACAATATGAGGAAAATATGCGATAACGATATTACTTGTGCCAAATAGATATTAAACTGTACTCAGCTCTGCATTTCTGCTGCTTTCAGTATTCTTCTAAAGTACAACAAATTGCTTGTTGAATTTAAAACAAATAAAAAGGAAATCATTCACAACATTCTTTTATTGAACATTGAATTGAATATAAAAAGGCACCACTAAAAAAAGAATGACGACGAATTTTCCAACACAAAAAATCTCTGAGTGTCTTTCGCGATGTGTTTATTGCACCAGTTGATATTGGGGTGACGCTAAAAAAAAAAAAATAATCGACATTTTGTGCAGCCCTAATCCACTGGCCAATTATGACAAATAATGTTGCAGCACCCATATCGTAATAGGATTGCGACGGTATGAGATTTTTGAAGGTACGGTAACTTCGCAGAATATGTCACGCTTTCACGGTATTACACTATTATAATTATTATTATTATTATTATTATTATTATTATTATTATTATCATTATCATCATCATCATCATCATCATCATCAGTTGCAACCCTTAAAGACGTAAAAAGTTTTTGGGGGGTTGAACAAACTTCTAAATTTAAAAATTATAATTCAAACTTGAAACCATCTTTAAATGTAAGTAAGTATGTGTAAAAAGTCTTCCTTTTTTCAATACTGTAGATCCGTGGTTCCCAACCTTTTTTCCTTGGCGCCCCCCCTACTTATGTCTAAGAAAAGCCCACCCGGAAACCGAAGTTGAGGTAACTCTCGAGATAGAGCCTTACTTTTTTTTTTTGATACAGAGCAGTTATCAGCACGTTTACGTTTCTCCGCCATGTTTCATTCAAATAGTGAAAATAGGAAAAACGAGGATGATAGCAGCTAGCAGCTGACCTGATGACAGCAAGGGTCCCAGGTTAAGAGGTCCCGGAGGTTTGGCCTATTAAGTAGCCTGCCTACAATTTTACGAACAAAAATATATAGTTTTTATACCGTTTTTTTTTTTACCTCAACCTCAAACCAGATAAAGACTTGCGCACCCCCTGTGATCTTTGCCGCCCCCCTGAGGGGTCCCTGGACCCCAGGTTAGGAACCACTGCTGTAGATAAGGAAATGTGCATGGAATGATAACCATAAATTTTCATACTATGGTATACCATGAAACCGGTATATCGCTGCAACACTATTACATAATAACACACAGCTTCTCTGGAGCATCTTAAACAAGAAACACTGGTCCAGCCCCTGTTTCCACATATTGTATTTGATTAATGTCAAAACCATAGTTTAAAAACATGCACCACATAAAAAGGCAGTCGCCTTATGCCATTATTGCCATAGTGGCAACTAAGACATTCTAATGTTTCTATCTTACAACATTGAGGGACAACATATAATCGTCAGAATCTAGTTAGCAAATGTTGTACAGTATGAGGAATGCAAAACGAGGGTGGGAAGTTGCTTGGGTTAGCAGACAAGGTCTGTTGCTGGGAAAGGGAAACACAGGACTGATCTTAACACAGGACGTTCTCCAATTATGAGAGCATATTTTAAAAACCTATGCCGCGTTTTACACTTTTATTTGTAACAGTAAGAATAGCTGTTACCTAATGTTAGTGCTTGCAAGCCAGCCAATTCAGAGGCATCAACAAATAGTTTGGCGGGATACAGTGGGTGGACACCTGCCTTGTTTTTAGTGTCCAGTCGTGGGGATCCTACTACAGAGGCTACTGTTTCGACTGCAGGAATGTTACAGTGGAGAAGAAAGCTAATTTTTTAGCTGAGGATAGTTGTAAAATAACATCGATTGCTTTCATCCTGACATAACGTTATTTGGCTTGACAGTTACGTTATCGTTCGCAGCAATGTGTAGAAAACACGGCTATAAAACTTGCACATTTTCAATCGAATTAAATTATTAGACATCAAGAGAGCAGACACTAATAAACACAAACGTTGGAAATGACTTGTTTCGTCTTTCAGCAGGTAGAGTTTTAGCTAGCTGTTGTTTGTCTAGTGAACTTGTCATGACTGTTGCAAGTCAGAGCGATGACGGCAGCGTTACAAAGCCCTGAAAAATTTCCCCACAATGTTGGTTAACTTGCCGTTTGCGTTTGCCCAGGATAAACAATGTTGCCACTAACCAGAGTATGCGTAGCTAACAGCTAGCTTGCCAGCCAAAACACGGCCTTTCTTGGCACCAAACTGGCAAGCTCACAACAAGAATAGCTGGCTGGTTTGTTAATATTAGCAAGCTAGCTAGCAAGCTGGCTAGCTAGCTAGCTAGGTTCGCCGAAACAAAACGGGTTGGGGCCTGTAATTTTGCTACGGTGTTTAGGCGCATATAATTGATATGACATCGTGTTTTACTTCTTGCATGAACTCAAAGCATTCGTCATTATCATAATGATTTGTGAAGGGTATTCGTGCCAGTGGCTTTGCGATGAAAAAGACAACTGAAAGGGCTGAAAATGGGAAGTCAACACTTACCTAGCTTTACTTTCTACGCCATCTTGGATCCACTTGTCAGACCATCGCAAAGCATAGTGGGAATGCACTGATCTGAAGGTTGAGAGGACTGTGTGTGACTGCGTGTGTTTGTGTGTGGCCTCTCAAGGCAGGGATCTTCCTTGTCAAAAAGCGTTTGTCTTAAAATTCTTTTGATTTGATTCATTTCAAACATATAACTTAGGGTTACCATTTACTGTTAATTCTAATAAAATTACTCTTAAATGTATGACCAAATAGAAGTTTAAGTGTAATATTTTAGAATGGCTGTACAACTGGGACAATAAAAAAAAAAAACACTAAAAAACTTAACTTGTTTATTTATATGAAAGGCATTAAAAACACAGATGTGACATTTTTTGCTGTGAACACACATTTGAAAACTACTTTGGCTTATGTTGGCATGATAAAAAAAAATGGGGCAATATATCCTGGGGCAAAATATTTTGTTTTTGATTCAAAACATGCTGAACAACCAAAGGGAATTATGTTATTATATATATATATATATATATATATATATATATATATATATATATATATATATATATATATATATATATCAGAACAAGCTCACTCAAACAAAAAAGGTCAAACCAGTGATGCCATTTCCTGCCGTGTTGATCCATTGCCTCCTCTTCTGTATAATAGTCAATTGAATGGCACTGTACTGTATTTGCTTTCCCAGAGCATCCTGCAGATGCTGCCTCTGCTGGAGGTGAAATTGTGATGGTAAGATGGTATCAGTAAAGTGTGAGATGTACTGATGTCATTTAGACGTACCTCGCCTCTAATGACCAGTTATAAATGTATATCCATGTAAATCAAAATAGTTTATTTTTGTTTTGGTTTCAACTATGATATATCTATATAAATGTAACCAAACACACCACCACTGTGTTTAGTTTGTAGCCTCAACCTTGGTTATCCATTCTAGATAACATACATAATGTAACGTTATCAATGTGTTGGCTACTATTTATCGATTAAAATAGAATTTCAGGTGGTGCATGACCTTATGTGTGACCACTATTGGAGCTGCTAGTCTTTCTGGCTGCAATGTGGGAAGGAGGCAGGTTAGTCAGACATGAGGTTATGCCATAGACTGTAAAGAGGGTTATGCATTATGTAGGGCTGTACACTGTAAATGTGCAGATGGCTGCCAAATTAAAGAAAACACCAACACCTACAGTAAGTTGTTAGGTCACCATAAGCTGTCAGAATAGCTTCAATGCTCTTTGATATCCATTTTACAAATGGAAGAATCTGCATTTCCTTCACATTTATTCAGAAGTTTTCTTTAGTTTGTCACCTGTCTGTAGGTAGTAGTCAAATTGTCATACAGAGTGCACACTATAATTCCTCTACCCTGTACACTGTAACAAAGTCAATTACAGTGGGTGCTCCTAATTCACTGGCATATGAGGGGTACCCTTTGTTTAAACTTTGACCAGAAATGTTTATAGCAGGGAATTTCTAAGGTGGATAGAGAAAATTAAAGCATTAGGGGCAGACTCAGTCAATGTGAGTTTAAGGTCCTGCGGTTCTGAGTTGGAATTCTGGAACTGTTGTCTTGTCTTGTGTTTATTTTAGTTATTTTTTTTTTGTATGGAAATGACTACACTAACCGGACACGTAACATTGGTCAAGATTAGTAACAGCATATAAGTAGAAGTCTTATTGTCTCTTGAATTAAATTGTATTGGATTAAAACTTGCAAACATCTTGCATGAACTTGACAAATCTTGATTTACCACGTCAGGTGTCTTGATTTTAGATGAACAAAACTAGGGAAGATTTGTTTTCCTTCTCCAGGTCTCGTTAGGGGAATTAACAGCATTGTGATATGTTTTTTTTCTGCTTGTATTTTCTAAAACTTAATACAGAATACACATGGATGTGTTGCAGTCATGTTTATAAGAACCTTAAGGGATAGTTTAAATATTTTGAAGAGGGGTTGCATGACGGCCTTATCCATAGTCAGTGTATTACTTCAGTGGATGACGGTCGGCATGCCTTCAGTTTGGAGAAACAGATGCAAGGACAGGCACGGACTCTACGTAGGCTGTGCACGGGGATCACTTCAAAAAAGCCAAACTATCCCTTTAACATGTATCATATTAGAAGGTATGCCATTTAGGTTATATACTGTATAAAACCTACATACAAAATGTTAACCAAATGAAAGGGGTTTATTGTCTACATTGCTAAGGATACATTTAAAATACTTTTTAGCCATGTTTTCATACAGCAACAACTTAAACCACAGTGTATAATCCATTACATGGAAATGGGAAGCATATTTAGAGATCCAGTCACTGACAGAGGGGTGCAAAGTACGGAGGTGCTCATGGGTTTATTTTCAAGGTTTTACTGGATAGTAAAAAATTAACAGTTGCTGTGCATGTGCTGCAGATTTACCTCCAATTATACGACATCGTAATTACGCTGCAGTCGCAGTGCGCCAATATACTGTATATTCAAAAACATTCCCACAGAAGGAAAAACAAAACAAACATGAACCAAAACATGAAATAATGCATTATGATCTAGTTTCACTGCAGGTTGTGGATCATCTCCTCCTTGGCAATGAGATGTGTGGTCTTGTTGACCAGAGACATGAGAGAGTTGAGTTTGTGCGACCAGTCGTTAAGCAGGTCGTTGGGGTCTTTAGGCCTCTGAAAGTTGATGATGCCAGCCAGCCGGTCGACCTTGGCATAGATGGTCTTGTTTACAACTAGGCTGGAGAGGAACTCCTCTGATTCCTGACAAAATATTGGAGCAGACAGACATCATGTTAGTCTTTCAGGAGACCAAATCCTGAGGATTAATTTCCTTAATCCAAACCTAAAAGCAACTACTAACTGCTGTCATACTGGCTGCATTAATTAAGTTAATTAGTAAGGCTGTTACTTACATCAATGGAGAGGTCAAGGAGTCCAGCCATCCTCTTCATTGTGATTCTGGTGTAATATTTGGCCATTATTCTGATGTTCTAGGGGGAAAAGGAGAATTTCATTTAAAAAATAAAAATAAAAAATTCTCTCTCTCTCTCTCTCTCTCTCCCTCTCTCTGAATATTATATAATAAGTGTTTAAGGTTTAAATAGAGAGGCTTCTCAGGTCACACCAACACTAATGGCTGAAAACAAATATGCATGAGTGAAATCCAACCATCCATTACCAATCGCACATAACAGTCTGCCAGTATAGCCACTGAATCTGCTTCAATATCACAGCCATAATTTTTTTCCGTTTTGCTCACAGGGCCCATTTACCGAGCTCTAGTAATTTTACCCCATTTACTCCAATTTGATTCATAACCACTTAAATGGTAGGAATCAATCTTTTGGGTTTTAATATAGCATTTTGAGCTTGAAACCCCTCATTCGCTGTATGCTCAAGGAAGGTTTAAATCAGACAGTTCTACTTTGACTGTCAATGTAATTGTAGTTTCAAGATTTTCATGCAATATTTACGGCCCCACTTTCAATGAATGCTCATCACTCTAACTCAAAATGTCCCCACATTTTTGCCCAGCCAAATAAAAAAATAAAAAAATGACTGTTTGATAACATCTAATGCATTTTCCATGGCCAATATTTGTCACGATAAGATGCTTCTTGATGATTAATTATTGGATTGATAGTGCCAGCCCTGTTTGGGACAGCAAGGCAGTTGAGGTGCTCTTAGAAAATGTATTTGATTAGATGTCCCCCTGCTGTCAAGCATAAAAAAAAAAAAAAAATCTCAGTAAAGCCATCTAAATATGTATGTATCAGCTCCAAATGAGAAGAGCCTACACTTGACTGTGGGACTTACGTGCTCCACCACTCTGTTCTTCAGGTCCTTCCACCTTTTCTCCCCCTCTTCTGAATAAGAGAAGACATCTGTGGCAGGGCTATCAGGTGAGCCCTCTCTTAGCTCTTTCCCATAATCCTCCACCAGGGAAGACCAGCGCATCAGCTCCATAGTCGTGAACTGTTTCAAAAGGTCCCTAGAAGTGGGGGAGGAATATAGTGAAAATCCCCTCTGACCACACCTGGCTATAGTGTTTGCATGTGATGTCAGTACATGAAAGTGGCTATGATCATTGCCCCGGAGTAGGCAACACACAGCAGCCTCTTTTCACACAAAAGTTAGGCAAATGTCTCACTTTATGTGTGCTGCATACGCGAGTCAGGAAATTTAGTTGCTGGCCACATTTCAACATCTGCAGACACAGACTAATGTTGTACAGTTGGTTGTTGATTCAGATGGCCTTTACCTTTTAAAGATTTATTTTTCTCCTGGTAACACATGCCCATTCATAGCAGCAAAATGCTCTCACGTAATTGTGTGTAAAAGTGCTGTAATTACATATACTCTATTGAGAAATTTGGACCCACATCATATCAGGTCAGAGGACCGTTAAGTGTATGGTAAAGCCAACAGGCAGAAGAGCACAAAGTATGTCTTACTTGTATTTAGGGATTTCTTCCAGTTTCTTGTCCTCACTGATTCTGTGCACGAGGTCTGACTGCTCATTGTCGTAAGGGGAAAGAATCACGTACAGCACCACACTCTTCAGGGCCTGAAATACAAATGCATTCATGGCTGTTATAGCAACACGCAAAGTAAAGTTTTAAATTAGATATAGCGTTGTCAGATCAGATTTATTGATCCCTGGGGGGGGGACATTTTTATTATTGCAAACTATGCTGCGATTGTCATTGTTCACAGAAAAAAAAGCATTGATAAAAAAGGATGATGTTCACATCGTGGGTATGTGCTCAGAAGAATGTTCTTATGAAAAATCCCACCATGAGCATTGTTTGTGCAAAAATCTAGATTTCAGTACTAAAGGCGAACCTCTCCTTACTAAAGAACAGAGTTTACGCTTCTTCATTCAGGGTTGGTACAGTCATTTATTGTATTTCCAAACATATTGTTTCTTCTTTAACCATGGTACTGTGCTCCAGCACTAAGGCAGGAAAACAGACAGGAAAATAGTACAGCTGAATTCATTTTGTTGCTGCATTACATTTTATCATAACCATTTAATCAAAAAATGGATTTTTAGCAGTGTGAATTCCAGACACTAGTAAAAACGAGCACACTTTCTCATTAACTACAGAAAAAAAAAATTATGTTTGTTTAATACTATGTAATAGTATACAGTGGCCTTGAGAGAAAGCCCATGTACCTGTTGCCACTTGCTGCTGTCCTCCAAGATGCAGGGGGTGTCATAGATAGCCCGGTAGTGTTTGCAGATAGACAGGTAGGAGCCCTCGTGCTGGTCTACCTGAATCATCAGGTTGTAGTACTTCAGCTTGGACTCCTGAGTTGTCATCAGACAAAAAGGGGAAAAGTTAGTGTTACACCAACCAACTCAGTTCAAATCCACCAACAAAGTGTTGGTGGTCACCAAATGCTTTTCATCATCAGTCGTTGTCAAGCCAACAACATAATGCAGTATTTTGTTAACGCTCAATTCCTGGCCTCTGTCTCTTACCTCGTTGCCCTCCTCTTGGAAGAATTTGGTGTTTATCTTCTTGCTGATGATCTGGGTGCGAATGTAATCTTTAACAGCAATGCAAAGCCTCATCTGTTCCAAGATAAACTCCACCTTCTCCTTTTTCTCCATGGAGCCATATGTCTCCACCTGAGGAGAAAAAAAAAAAAAAAAATATATATATATATATATTTTTTTTTTTAATCAATTTCCAAAACAGCAAGCCATTAACCTCCCTATTCACTTAGTTTGTGTAATGTCCCCCTATAGAAATGTGGTGACAAAGAATACCCCCAACAACCAAATTCTTTCAAACCCAAAACATAAATGTGTGACTATTTGTCCCCGCAACAAGTGTTTCTGAATCTTCATCCTAAAAGCAAGAAAATGAAGGCCATTAGCCCCCTACCTGCAACTCCTGAAGAATGGAAGCTGCCTCTTTGATCTCCCCACTCTGCTCCTTGATATTGGCCAAGGTCTTCGTCAGCCTCGCACGCTCAATCTCTACATATATCTGTGAGGTGGACATGATTAGTGAAGAGGAGATTATGTCTTAAGTGGAATGGTCATCTAATGGACATTCATTATTGCATTATGTCCCTGTTTTAATGCTTATACTATAACAGTTTCTATTGTAAATCACGTGATGATGATTTCTGATTCCGCGCCCCTAAATTAAGAATTCTAATATACGTTATTTTCATGGCCTAGGATAGTTCAATCAAAATCTGTGAACAAGAGCTACTCTCTCTCAAAGCCAGAAACCAGAGAAGTAGGCCTCAAACGTGTGATGTCATCAAGAATAAAGTGTGGAGCTGCTCCGTGGCCAATGAATGAGAGACTGAGTTTTCTTCTCTTTATTACCCAAATGAGCTTTATTCTATTTTAGTGTTCTCAGTTGTGAAACAGAAAGTGCACCCACATAATCAGAACAGTCTCCTGGGTGTTCTCATTGCGATCTATAACATATTTTCCCAATTCATTGTCTAGAGAGCCGTTCCAGACTTTATACTTAATGACATCACAAATTTGAGTTCTGGCACTGGTTTTTGGATTTGGGAGAAAGTTGTTTTGGACTGTCCAAAGGAAGTACCATAGGAATAACATGTATATGTTTTGAAAATGGCCATAGTTTCCCTTTAAATTTAACAACTGCTTAAATCTACACAACTTTCATTTTGTCTCTAGTATACAGCTCTGTTTTAACACGCATAAGGACATTCCAGACCTTGCCAGCAGTCACGGTGCGAAGTGTGTCGATGAGTCTCAGTTTGATGGCCTGGTCAGTCACAGAATCCACGTACTTGTAACATTCTTGCACCATCTTGGCAACAGCCTGATAAGACAGAGCAGAACAAAAACTTGTCATTGTCATTCAGGGGAGATCATTTCAAAACAGGCTTCAAACTATATGACGGTGTGAACATTGCAGAGTGTACATGGTGTGCTCGATATCTTGACAACAAACAAAAATCGTATTTGAGTAATTTGATTAGTCAGTAGTGCGGCTTGCAAGATTATTATTTTTTTTTAGATGGTTGGACTTATACTGTAAGACTATGTTTGCACACAAGTGGTAGAAAAGAGCCTTCAGGGAAAAAAGAAGTATCTGACCTGTTTCAGCTGACTCCTTCTTTTGGTGAGCAACATGATGTTTTCATTCAGGGCATCCCAGTCCTTGGCTTCATAACACATCTGGACCACAGCCACAAGGATTCTGGAGGTGGACACCATGTCTGATGCCTGAGCAGGGGTTGAAGGCAGATAAGTAAAAAAGGACTAAAATGTACACAAAAATAACACATAAATAAATTACTTATTTCATGAACACAACTACTCTTAAAAAATTTTATGCTGAGGACCCAGCCAAGTTAATTTATCAAGAGAAATTCAACTACTAGGCTATGTGTCAAACACATATCAATTTAGGTTCACAATAAATTTTGGCCCGTCTAGTTGTGCGCCAAACCAAAAAGACGGGGAACTGTTTTTCAAACTGCAATTATGCGACACTCAAAGCAGAATTTGGCAGATTTGCCGACTTAGAACTCAGAAATTCCCACACAACCAGTGAGTTTGCATATTCAGGCCTGTGAAACAGGATGCTGAGTCGGCTGTGTGGTAGCCTGCTTTTAAAAAATGAACTTTGTTGCTGATTTTTTAGGGCTTTACGTGGGCCAAATTGTAAGAGATAAGGCTATGTGAGACATGCAATAATACAGTCAAAATTATTTTACTTTTTTAAATAAAAGCATGTCAATAAACTATACTTGATAAGATATTCATTTTTCAGTGTGGCCCTTAGTGAAATTGAGTTTGACACCCCTGTGCTAGGCTATATGTTTCTACTCAACACCATGCAGGGTTCCTAGAAACTTGTTTTTCAGGACATTGGTTACTTTGGTCAATTTTTAATGGCAGGAAAGCAGCACTCCAGAACTCCAGAATGCTGAGAACCCTTCCTAGCAAACTGTCACTGCTATGGGTGACTGTGACTGTGTGCCCTCATATTTCTAAGTTAAAACAATGTACAGGTGCCAGCAGAGACCAAGATTAATTGCTCTGAATTGGACCTGTTTTGATCAAAATATATAACAATGAGGAAGGTTTTGCAAGTTATTGTGTTTTGTAGTGGGCTGAGTCATATAATGAATCGTCAATGTATTTATGACATTCACATTCGGGGCACAACCTCCAAGATGTTGGACTTCCCACAGCAAAATTAAAGGAAAGTAACCAAGTTGTACTAATAACGTTAATGTACAAAACCAACCGTTCTGGTTTGCTTCTCCAATGACAACAAGCTCTCAACGGCCTCCTGGAGCTTGCCCTCCTGCAACAGAAACACACAAGCTTAGCGTTAGTAACACTAAATTACTTACGACAAATGTTAATGTTTTTGGACTTACACAAAATTAAAGGCAATTTGCCTGCCTAGCAAGTTAGCTTAAGATGTTGCCAATGCCTTTACCGCTAAGACTAACGTTAGCATACTAGCGAGCATAATAGCAAATACGTAACGTTAAGTATATGCGAGAGTAAACGGGTAACTAAAATGTGTGAACGTTAACAAATCACAAATCATTTGTGAGTAATTTACGCTTAATATATTAGTTATAGGAGTTTACATTTGGTGACAAAAATGTCGATGTTAGCTTGGATGCTAACGCACTGATACTGATGCACCATGACTCAGCCGGCTGTGGCCTCTTTCAGACTTACTTTAGCCATTTTTTCGCATTCCGGGAGACGCTGGTCTACAGTTGAACTGTAGTCAACCTCCATTTTCACAATCTTCCCATCGGATCTTTCAGGTCGTTCCTCGGTCATCTTCGGGATATTCATGTTTATAATGTACGGTGCTTTTTCTTACGACCAAACTCAGCCTAGCAGCACTTATTTTGCTTGTCAAGGAACGAAACGAGCAAAACGAGTAGCAGCCAATCAGAGGAGAGAGACAAAAAGCTGTCCGAGGCGCCTAAAGGACCCATTGAGGACCCCCACAGAATATTTTAGGCAGGCGTTATAAAAGACTACATTGATTGTATACATTGATACATGATTCTATAAATCAATAAATAAATACAGTATGCCTATGAAAAACATCCTGAAATAAATAAACAAGGCAATAAATAATAGGTTTTTATTTTAAATAAGACATTTTTTTAAATGACCAAGTCTTACTTTTACTTTTATTTATTTAACTCTCATTTCTTATAGCCTATTCAAATGAAGGGGGCATGGCTATCTCACAGATTCAGACTAAAGCAACTAGCTAGTAGCCTGGCATCGCCAGCATCTGCCAGAGCAAATAAAACTTGAGGTTGGCAGGTTTTGTCTGGTTCCTGGGTTTATTTGCTATTGCATGGCCGCGTTCCTAGCCGCTAGAGGTCGTGACACACCAACCTGATAATCGGCCGTCGGACCGTCTGGAGAGGTCGGTGACTCGAGTCTGTTCGGTGTGTTACGTGCCATCGTCCATCGGAGGGGCCGTCGGCCTTCATTTTGGCCGACTTGACTTGCTGAGTCGGAGGGCAGGCAGTCTGACTCAATGAACAATCTGATTGGTGGAGTGCGGGGTGAATGACGAACGCTTCTCAAAATCTGACGGAAATCTTTTAAACTGATCTTTGTTGATCTGAAATGAAGACAGATTCAGCAACTGCATGGCCTATTTCTCGTTTAAAATGTTTTCAGAAACACGTTTCAGTGAATTATTTTCGTAAAATACGAGATCGTATTTCGAACAAGCCGCCATTATGGTCAGCTGGAGAAGCCAGACCCACGTGACGCGTTTGTCATTTCCGGTTTTAATTTTTTGTATTACGTCTCGCACACGCACAGAACGTACACGTCGCTTCGTTGTCTTTCAAGGCACTTTTTGGACCTCGGGGAGCCGACTGATCAGTCCGACTGCCTTTCCTGCCGACGGTCAGCCGTCGGGTTGGTGTGTCAGGGCCTTTAGACTGCTTCGTCAGGAGGAGAACGCAGACGGACCAGAGCCAGCGCAAACCTCAGCGCCGTGGACTGGCTCACAAGGTCACAACGGGTTGGTGGCTGGCTGCTAGCTAGCTGATACTTGAAGAAAAAGGCAGCAGCTACCAGGGGTCTGATGCCCATGGTCCACTCTCTTCCTGGCGAAATATGTTGTTGTCTTAGCGGTGGGGTGAGACGGAGGGAGGCAGGGAGCTCAGCCTTGCCAACTTGCTGCTTTGGTCTGTGAGATACCCATGCCCCCTTCATTTGAATATAAGAAATAGAAATAAAAAGAGAGTGAAATAAATAAATGTGGAATTATGAAATAAAAGTCACCTGAAATAAATAAAAAAAACTTGTGAAATAAAAGACCCTTCAAATAAATGAATAAATGTAGCATTATAAAATAAGAGTCCCCTGAAATAAATACATGTAAGATAAGATACGATAAGATAATAAGCCTTTATTGTCTCCTATAGGAGAAATTTGTCTTGGGCAGTCGAGAGAACAAAAATAGCGACGCATCGCACTTGAACAAACAATAACAGGGTAGATGCTAGATCTGATCCGCTAGACGTGTCGAGGTCAAAGGATGTGCCTCGTGGCCCGCCTTATTCTGCCTCTGATTGGCTTACCCTGGTATTCTTACCCTAACCAATCCCCACTCCCCATGCCTAAACCTAACTACGTCGACCATTTGAGCAGATCTGATGTAGGATCTACCCAATAACAGGGGCGGGTCCCCCCCACTTTAAAAATCCTGGAATCGCCCCTGCCTCGAACAGATATGTCATTTGACACGGCCTTCTCTGCATCAAGTGAGAGTAAAGCTGTGTCTTTTGCCCCTCTCTGGCTGTATAAAATATTAAGCACTCTTTGGACATTGTGAAAGCCCTGTCTACCTCGAATAAAACCATTTTGGTCCTCTCCCACCACATGAGGGAGCTGGCTCTCTAATCTTCTTACAAGAACTTTGCAAAGTATCTTTGTATCTGAATTGAAAAGAGAGATTACTGGGTGCATATTTTCACATTTTGTGTTTGGCTTTCCTGGTTTTGGAAGTAATGTGATTAATGCACCCTTCATGGATGAGGGTAGAAGTCCATTCCTGAAGGATTCCTGGAATATCTCCAAAAGGGGTGCAAGTAATTTGCATTGAAATTATTTATACAGAATACTTGTTCAAATAAAAAATGTGGGTTTTCATACCAAAATACCTTATCTTGTGTATCTTGTGTAAACAGTAGTCCACTGCTTTAAGCCTTAATATGAATAATACTTAATTAAATGGTTGGTAAATGAGTCGTGTTGGCAATGCTGATAGTGATGATGTTGAAGGAGGAGGATGATGACAATACCTGTTCTGCACCTCTGAATCAAATGTTCTGGGTGAATGTAGAACTTTGTAAATGGACGTGATCATATGAATGGACACAAAGGGCAGTGACCTCCGTCCACCAGTAGGTGTCCCTTTAATGTCTGCATTGTGAATTCCTGTCCTCCTGCAATTCACGGCTTTGAAAGGCTCCAATGCCTCCATAAATAAGGCTAATGTGGGTCAGTGATTTTCCTGCGCGTGGCAGTGGAAGCCCCTAAGACCTGAGCTAAAATCAATTTGATCCCAGTACAGGCTCAGCATAGACCTTGGAGGCCTAATAAACAGAACAATATGGAACAAGAACTCTGATATCAGAGGCACACACATATCATCAGTGCTTTGAACACACTTTTCTAATTGCAAAAAATATCAGGAAGAGCACAGCTGAAGGGGACTAATTGGAGCCTCAAATCAAAAATCATGATCATCAACATTATTGCCAATATCATTGATCAAAATGACAGGCTGTGCAGTGCCAGTGCCATTTATAGGCTATAGGCTACATATGTTTGAGATTCTGATTAAGCCTTCATTTACTATTTTTACCTCAGTTGATCCAGACAGAGCATCATTCCCAACACAGCTCACATAAACGCAGTGCTTCTCTGCTAAAAAATGAGACATTTGGCTATTTCAGACCTTACAGATTTGTTTGGTATTAATGACGCAACACAGCAGCTCAGAATACATCAGGGTATAATCTCCTTTCTAATCAACCAGGGGCGGACTGGCCTGACCCTCAGCCTGAAAACTTACTTTCACGAAGTTATGATCACAGAAAAAAACCGAAAATGTCAAAAAGAAAGAAAAAGAAAGTGGTGAAGATGAAAAATAAATGGGTGGCGCTGAGAAGTTGAGGTTAAAATGAAAGAAAGAAATAGTGAGAGCAAGACGCGGCAAAATGCCAGAAAATGAACCAACCTTTTCCGTAGTGGAAAGGCCAAGGTTAATACCACTGTCAGCGAGAGCACTGATGAGGCAGGACCAGGACAGGACCAGGACCTTGCACCAGGACCAGCATGCTTGGCAGTAATATGTGTGCATTAGGTCAAAGTGGGTTTAAGAGGGAATAGTTAAGGCATTACCATAAGAATGACTTTCTAAACTGATCGATATAGGCCTATCATTTAATTTATTGTCTTTGTATGGAAATACAGCCTATGCAAAGTATTGAAGTTTAAAGGTCCAGTGTGTAACGTGTTTAGTTGTTCATTATCAAAATCTGTGTTGCCCCTTCACAAACTTGTCCTTTTTCATGAATATTTACCACCACCATCAATTCCAAGTATTCCTATTGGCTTGAAATTTTACATTTTCATTCGCATGAACTGGGGTAGACGCTCCGTATTCATGCGCCATCTTGAAATACGTTAGCCGGTAAGGGACATACAGGACATACTGCTCCGCCTTTCGCGTTTTCGCTGTCACATGATAAACTCACAGGTGCTGCTAATGCTGCTAATGGGTATCGTAGCTTCCCGGCCTCGGCAAGTTTCAAGAAGGAAACATGGAGGACCACACGTATTCAAAAATCCAAATTTCAGGAACAGGAGTCTTCTTCTTCGCCCAGAAAAAGAAAAAGGATATTGAAAATAGCAGGAGACCGGCTTTTTGAAGCGTGAAGGCTACCGTAGCTGTAATATGTACTTTGAACTGCGTGGTGCGAGAGAGTTGATTGCGATATATGATGGGAGACATTCCTACACATTGGACCTTTAATATTATAATCAATAAAGTTTGTTATTATTACTATTGTTATTAGTTATGTCCACAGTGGAGGTGATACTGAGACACAGGGTGCCTCCAGTCATGGTGTTGATGAGGAGGAGAAAAATGATGAAGAGGAGGAGGACGAGGACAGGCAGGAGAAGTATGGATGGGCTGGATTGGCAATTGTTTTATGAATAGAAATAAAAACATATGTTTGAAATTGCATAAAACAGAAATAAAGACAAGATCCACCACTGCCTTTAATCTTGCTGAAGTAGAAATCTTTACTTTTACTTTGGTTAGTTTTTTCATTGGTTAGATATTGGTAATTGTATAAGTTGATGTCATTTATACAACTTCATTTTCATGCAGATGTAGCTCTGCAGTCAGCAAACTGAGGAGGCAGGTGTGTAAAACATCCTGAGTTGAAGGTCTTTAGCAACACCAGATTCTCTTTATACCACAAAGGCTGTATTTGTTTTGATTGTTTTACATCTCTATGACATTATGTAGTAGTATTAAAATTACTTCCAAACATTTTTCCACGTGCACTCTTCACGCGCTCTCATAAAAGGCTGCTCCATCCCAAAGACCCGGGCCAAATTTTTGTCCCAGTACATCCCTGTAATCAACACAGACCTTATTGAAATGTTAGGTCATTATTAGGTCATGACTCGCTGGTTCAGAGATGCCAGTCACATGAAAGCCCGTCACTGTCCCATGGCCTTAAGCTTCAGGCTTTTATGTTAATATAAACACAAACTGTCAGAAATGAAATGCTGGCCTGGAATTTTCTTTAAAAATGTCCTTGTGTTATGCATCAGATAAAAGTTTTTTTTGCACACCCAGCGATCATCATGTCTTAAGATATCTTAGGTCTTAAGATGTCTTACATAAGACATCGCTTATCAAGATGTCTTGAGGCATCTTGAGGAACGTCTCGTTTATCTAAAACATGTCTATACAATTTTTCACAGTAAGATATCATACTGATGATTTCCAAGGACCTTGCAGTTGTTTTTTTACGAAAACAATTTAAGTAAACATCTTACTTGAAGATGTTTACTTAAATTGTTTTCGTTCGTGAGCTCTGGTAAATGTAGCTCTTTAGTAACATTATTTCTTGCAGCCTCCTGAGATCTACATTACTGTATGTGGCCTTTGCTATATTACTGTGGCAATAGGTGCTACTCCATGTAAATTCTTTCATTGCGACTCATTTAATTCATAATGCCAATTTAATGTGATGCTACACAATGTTAGACCATTTACATGAACACAAATGAGAAAACCTTAATATAAGACCGATGTGCAGTTAATGGGACCAATCAATCAGGGTTTTAAAATAGTTTGCCTGAGGAAATACATGAAGTAAATGTATTATTATTACTGTCTCTTTGTTTTAACTTGTCTCTTCCTTTATAAACCATACACTTATAGGGCAGATTATGCATGTAATCAAACGTTTTGTTCAGTCTTGTGGTTCACCACTAGTATTACAAACACAAACTAGTCAAATCTGTAGAGATTCATTTCTGTGGCATCTATATTTAATTCTTCTGTAAATTATTTGGACATGAAGAGGTGGTAATATATCCCAGGGTCTCAGTGAAATATGTTGGTGACCCTACTTTAAGGAGCTGCTTACACATTAAGTGGGCTTAAGTGGAGAGTTTACATTCAAATGCTGGTTTGCCACCCTGCCTTGATATATTTCTGGGGGAAACACTGAATTGCAAAATACTGTTTGTCAGCATCTTCAATGCAGAGTTATGACCGTGAATTTTGCTGAGAGTAGACCCAAATAACTCACAGCCAGCATTACAACTTCTCCCTTAATTAAGAGTGAAAAAGTAAAATTGTTTATCAATGTGTTTACATGTTTCTCTCTGTTTGTATCAAGACAAACATGACTCACAAGAAATTCAGTTTATTCATAAGAGTGATGCAAGGGATGTCATCACAGAAAGAGGCTTAGGCTACACTTGCTACTAAATGTGCTATTTGGCCTATAGCAGGCAAGTATGTTTTTAGGACTGGGCAGTAGCCTATATATCAGTGTCACTGACTTGAGCCCTTCTTTATCAGGTGAAATACAAAACTGTAGAAAAACAACAGCAGGCGGGGCATTATGAGACTTGGTTAGAAACATATCAGTCTGGCCATAAAAACAACAACAACTGTGGGATGCATTCTGCATTGTCCCAAAACTTGGGGAGGACTACCGTATGCATCAGAAAGATCTAGCCTATGTGAACACCCTGATACTGCCTGTTCTTAGGGCTGCTAAAGGCTGTCAGAAAGCATTCCTCTTTACTTTCATAGGCAGCGCCCTGACAAGAACTGTAGGTTACGTATGTTTATGTGAGACGGAAAGAAAGAGGGGTGACAAAGATGTAGAGGGAGTGTGCAGCAGTAAACTGTTTAAATGAGCTGTGGTTGGGTCGACCGATGTTTCCAGCAAGTAACGTTACCGCGTCGAATTTCAGCGGGCCGAACAGAGGAAGGAAAGGGGGGGGGCTGCTGTTAACCGCTTACATTTTCCGATGCCTCTGCAAGCTGCTTTTACAAGTAGTAGCAAGGACCGGATAAAGCAGAGTGCCTCGTTTCCGACTTGTTTCGTCCTTTGGACTTCGAGGACAACAACCTCAAAATGTGAATCTATAAAGGAGAGTGGTTTCACGGAACTCCGCTTTGAAAAGTACATAATTACTTTATCAGCAAATTAGACATTTATTTGTAGCAATATACGGAACAGACCCGTGTGTAGCTACCCGGCATAAGGCAATGTCACATCCGGTTAAACATTTTCAAAATATTCGTCTTACAATGACAGGATAGATAGATAAAATGATAGATGGATGGATGGACGGATGGATAGATGGATAGATATATGTATCCTAAATGGTTATATTGTGCACCACATCTGTAAAAACAAATGGTATCAACGCAAAAACTGCTGCAACAACTTATGAGGCATAGCCTAAGTGAGCATTTGAATGGCATTCATTCACT
Source organism: Sander vitreus (assembly GCF_031162955.1). Classification (NCBI taxonomy): domain Eukaryota; kingdom Metazoa; phylum Chordata; class Actinopteri; order Perciformes; family Percidae; genus Sander; species Sander vitreus. The sequence continues at coordinate 14,486,558 of NC_135856.1, read as the reverse complement.
CATATCGTAATGTAGGCCTACTAAAGCCCTCATACACTTTCACAATTTATTTTAATTCATCAATCAATTAATTGATTAAAATTTATTTCTGATTATATGACTAGAAAAACTTCACACAGTGCTGAGCTGCATGTGAAATTACTCACATTTTTAACTTCAGAAAACATCTGATGCAATGCAAAGAACTGTATGCTGTTAGTTTATCATGCCTCAGACGATGCCATTTAGAAGTTGATGTGAAATTCATAGAGCTGCTCAATTGTAGCAAATAAATTAAATATAATTCACCATGTCATCTGCAAAAAAACCTCCATGAAGTGAGTTCTTTTGTCTGTTATTCAGTCTTAAAACCCCTTTTCAAGGGGAGAAACTGTGGTACCATGTTGCCGAGATTATTCTTAGAATTCCAAGAGAGTGCAGTGCCAGCAGTACTCCTGTGCTTGAATAATACTTATTTTAATTTGATTAAACACAATTTTATTAAGAAACATAGCCTACATCACGAGCACAATATAAACCAAAAATAATAAAGCTTCTAAAACGAGATTTTGACACAGGGCTCGCTCAAAACAATTGACGTGGTAGGCCTATAGATTTTCGGACTGTAACATAGGCTACAACAACAACAGACGACAGGGACGTCTGCCGTCGAACGTGACAAATTGTATACTCTTATTTTGAAGCCCCCAAATCCTACGGTTTCCGGTCTTGTTCGACACTGTTTGCTCGTAGCTTGACTCATCAGCGTGATAGGAAGGGACGATCCTGAACGGAACCGAGCTCATTTCTGCCCTTACGTTCACGGAGAGAGTGTCAGTAGGTTCTGATGAAAGAACTCAGCCGTAACTCGGGTGTATTTCATAACCCGGGCTAACCATCCTCCCACATGCGCTGACACGTATCCAGATATTACACACGGGTGGCGGAGGGAACATTTTACTTGGCTGGTTTGACACATTGTGAATATTAAAGCCTACAAGAGACGCGCAGAGGGGAAGGAAGATGTTGCTGAAGGAGTACAGGATATGCATGCCCCTTACAGTGGAGGAGGTGAGTTTTGTATTTTTTTTTTCTTTTTTCCTTGTTTGTGCCATGTTCACCACGACTGAGGTTCGCTAATTGTTCAGGAAACTCTGACAGCTAAACCGTTGGGTTTTCTGTCCCAGACGTGTGGCAGGAGCAGGTTACATGGAGTGTGAGAAATACATTTAATACAATTCAGATTAACTTTAAGGCACTTCATTGAGGCCTAGACCTTTCGCTCATGTTGTGTCTACTCTTCCTATATCACTACACACACGTATCTGTGGAGCCTCTTACACCATTCCGCTAAGCCTAAATTGACTTTTTGTTTGTTTTGTTTCTCTAGGGAAAAAAAACAAACGTCAACAATCCTATTTAAAGCTAGTTTCAGAAAGATTCTAAACAAACAGTTCACTTTACTCTGCGCCCTATGAAACACTTTTATAAAAAACAAATATATTATAGGCTAGTTGATTCATTGCAGGAGTGGACTGATAATATCCATATATATATATATATATATACTATGAACTGTTATTTCCTCACTGATCAGCAGCCTAGAAGTTACAATATACGTCCTTATGTTTCAGCACACACACACACACACACACACACACACACACACACACACACACACACACACTAAATTCATGCTGCCTTATTGGTTGTTCATGACTGACTGACTGCAGTGCAGGGGTCTCTGCACTTAGTTGGGGTCAGTTGCACTTGTGCTTCACTAATTGTATCAAAAAGACTGAGCCATTGTCCAGGTTAAGCATATTTCTCTATTTGTCTAAAATTAGAAGGTGAAGATGATTGCTCTCTTGTCCTGACATGCATGCTATACATCAAGATAGCACCTTTTTCCAATTAGCACCCATGTATGCCATTGTTTTCTTACTCCTCTCCATGGCTTGTGTTGTAGTGATGCGTGGGTGTCGTCGTTGTCGTCGTTTCTTGTATCTGAGGACTGGTAGTCAGGTGGAATAATGGTCTTCCTGCAGCGTACTGTCTCCACTGACATCTTGTCAATTCAGATGCTGAGATTAAAGTGCGATTTTCTCTTCTCTGGAGAAGCTTTAGAAAGCTTAGACAAGCAGCGCCTTTGCCAAATAAATTTCTTTTATTCCAGCAAAGTGATTTTTAGGAAAGAAAGGGAGAGATAATAGACAGCTGCTTGCTTTCAAATCTTTTACACATCTTTTTCACATCTCCTTCCCTTCAGTCTTCCTCTTATGATGGTCCACCAACATGTAACCTGCATCTTACTGCATCAAATGAATGATATGGAATGAGATGCATTCCTGCTTTGTATTATATGCTGACAGAAATGGCTGCACATTTACATGAACGTCTTGCCAAGTGCAGGTTTAAAGCAGAACAAAAGTTTTTTTCCCTCTGGCTACCACTAGGCTGACAGTAGTACAAGCAGTGAAAGGAAGCGTTAAGCGTCCAAGCGGCAACTTCCAGGTCTGAAAAGTGAAGCCAGGCAGTGGAAGTGCCTTAAACCTGCTAATTTTCAGCAGGGGGAGACTCCACTGGCTCCAAAAAGAAGTCAGTTTTAAAATAGAAAACAGGGGATGCTTTAGGAACCGAACCCCACGCTTGCACTACACGATTCAAGTTGAGCTATATGTTCAATTTGCAATGCCGATTTGTCTCGTGGTGGCAAGGACCCTAAACAACACACAACATTGCTGCTGTTAAAACATTTGCGTATGAAACATCCGAAAGAATATGACTTGTGCATGAAGGAATCTACAGACATCAGCCAAAATGCAGCAATCTAACGCACGGCAAAGGAAGGACAGACACCGTTTACTTCATTAATGTGTTTACTGTGTTAATGGACTGAGGATGGGAGTAGGATTCAGTATTTGGTTTCGGATTCGGCAGAATCTTAACCAGTGGATTCGGTATTTGGCCGAACCCCAAAAATCTGGATTCGGTGCAACCCTTTGTTAATGTTTTCAACTTTGTCCTTATCTTTGACACAGTGTGTTTTCCCTTCATCATAGTTAATTGTAACATGTTGGTCGCCTAAAAATGTCTTGTTAGCATTAGCCTTTGCTGGTAATTTAAGGGACAGTCTGCCGATTTTCAACCAGCTCTGTGTACTGCTGTACTTGCAGATGAACGCCATCAGTGCCCGGAGGTGTCCAATTAGCCATCGACAAAACTCCGCTTATCCTTCCTAGCCAGTCCTCTTGTCCAAATATGGTCACTTCTGGCTCCAAAATACCCAAGATGTTGACGGCCAAAATGCAAACTCTTGGCTGATGCTACGTCCATTATTTTTTACAGTCTATGATTACACCACTGACTGATGCAGAAACTTGTGGTCAAAAGGGAAACGTCATCTTCAAGGGTGTCATGGGAAGAATGTGCCTTTAACAGTGTGTGTGTGACATATGTGCGTTATGTGGATGTTTGCATTCACACATGCATTTCTGTTCAGTATATCAACCTTGAGCCTTCACGTGCGTGTATTTAAAGCCCAGAGGAGTAGTGAAAGCTTTCTCGTCACGTCTGTTGAACTTGTGAACACATGAGAAGCAAGAACAGTGTAATTAAAGGCTCAATCTGTGATCAAATATGAACATACATCTTTCTTTTTCTTTCTTTCTTTCTTTCTTTCTTTCTTTCTTTCTTTCTTTCTTTCTTCACCACCTGCTGTATGAATGTAACTTCCTGTCAATAGAAATTGCTACAGAGAAAAACCCTTCCTTCACATTGCAGGCCAAACCTAAATCGTGATATGGCCATCCAACTTATGATTAAGAACCAGTTCAAGCTGCAAATAATTCTGTTTATCAGCTGGTGTAAATTTTTTACTGTAAGGCCATGATGAAGGTCCTTAAGGATATGTATAATAAAGCAAAACAGGATTCTTCTTTGAATTACTTTTGAAATACAATATAATTAGAAGTGAGGTGGGATAAGCTTTTATACTGTACTCATATGTATTGTAACATTTAAAAAGGGGATCTATGCATTAGTCTCACATAGATTTTAACAAACAAGAAGCAAAGTGGAAATCTGTTACTGCACTTTGCTTCCATTTGTCTTTCTGCACAGATAAAGCCCTATTTGGATCAATCCTTTAATGTGGGAGAAACATAGAGGAGGTTCTATTTTTTTTCTCATCATCATATGTTATTATCATTTTCACACATTGAGCTGGGTGTAATCCCTTGTCTCCTAAAAGTTGAGGAGCTCAGGGGTTTAGGGGACATGGACAGACAGAAAGGATGGAAGGAGAAGGGGTCGTGTGTGTGTGTGTGTGTGTGTGTGTGTGTGTGTGTGTGTGTGTGTGCGGTCATGAGGACATGCAAGGTCATGTCTTTCTGTGTATTGTCTCTGGGAAGAGATTACTGTTAGCTGCTCGGCTGTGTTGCATCATCACAGCCTTACTACTGCAGATGTTGGACAGCTATCCATGCAGTGTTTATACAAGTTTAACAAACACCATACACAATGAAGAAATCATTTAGCGGTACCAGAGTGCATGAGCTGTTCTCTGTCCTCTTAATCATCTCTTGCCTGTCTGGGTGTGTGCCTGGTTACTGCTGCCTTTCTTCCCTCCATTTTCTTCATTCTTCTACTTCCAAAGAATTAGAAGTAATGGCTTGGCTTCACTTTTGGTTAAATAAAAAATAAAAATAAAATAAAAAACAAATAATCACCAACAGTTTCTTTATGTTAAAGAAATAGTTCAACATTTAGCTTAGCCTAGCATAAAGACTAGAAACAGGGTAAAAAAAAATCCACCTACAACTCACCAATTAACACATTATATCTCGTTGTTTGATCTGTACAAAAATCAAAGTGTAAAAAACAACAAGTTGTGGTTCTACGGGGGTTATTGTCACCTGGAGTCTTGTTGTTACTGTGAGACACCGGGAGTCACTGCTCCAGGCCAGGAAATAGTCCTGGGTATTAAAAGGCTAGCTGTTTCCCATCTTTATGCTACGATTAACTAGCTGGCTGCTAGCTGTAGCTTCATAATAAATGGACACACATGAGAGTAGTATCGATCTTGTCACCTAACTCTCAAGAAAGCGCTTATCATTTCTGGCAAGGTTGCCAACTATATCATTCATTTTGTGGTACTTTATATAAATGTTCACATTTTACCAGAACAATATCGTTCTCCCTGGAACAGCTTGACACATTTTCTGCTATTTAGTTTAGCCTAATTTTCATTGTGTAATAAAGAAGGGTCAGGATGACTCGGTGTAACCAAATCAAGAAGTCTATAACTTTGAAGAGGTTCGGTCACAGTGTAGCTTCTGTGTTTTAATATTGGTTCCATCTCAGACAAGATTTAGTTGTAACTCGAACCAGAACCACTTAGCCAAGAGATAATAATTTTCCCTTTTCAGTCCCTTGGGGATAACTCTGCTCTGTTCTTCTCCTGTGAGCGGGGCGATTCATCAGCCACTGTGCCCATTTTTTTCCTTGGAAGGATAGAGAGGTGATGCATCACAGGAGATGCAGATAGATGTGTTCTTTCTCCTGCTCTCTGTGTCTGTCTACCATTATGTCTTTTTCTGCTGCAGTAGCTCTCACTTGCACCTCCCCGTCTTTGGCTGACATGCCCTTTTCCAAGCTCACGAGAAAAATGCTGACTTTGCCCAACCTTTGGCTGACCTGAGATTCACTGTGTGTCTACTGCAACATGCCTGCTTTGAAAACCCATTTTCACTCCTTAACGTGGCTTGGGTTGATGAATCAGACGTTTTTATCACAACTTCGACTTTGCACTCTAATAGCTTCTTCTGCACGGTGCACCAGAGACCGCTTAGAATTGTGTTCAGATTTACAGTAACCTAGAGAGTATTAGGTGAATAAGGTTTTTACAAGAAAAAACAAACCTGACGCCGGTCTTTTTTTACTTCCATTAACTGTAGGGACTCAAAGAATATTGACATTCAGTGAAGGCCAGTGGAAAGACACATATTGAAAGCTGAATTAACTCAACATCCATGTGTTTTGCATCGGTTTGATGTAGTCTTGAGACGGACGTACCCATTTGCCGAATGGCTGTATGACAGGGTTAAGGCTCTGGCAATAACAGAAGGATTATGGCACAATCTCATTGCGAAAGAATGTTATCTGCTCTGAGACCCCTGCCGGGGGAACATGGGCTGTCATTATGCACAGTTAACCCAAAAGGTGTAACCAGTTTTAACCACCATGCTTTTTATTCAAATCAGTAAAGTACTTGATCACAATGTGGGCATTTGTAGCAGACCTCAGAATTAAAGATAGCTCCTTCTGTTTCAACTTTGCATATTTATGAGTGTGTGCAGTTTTGAATGAATGGTAAACAGGTAGCATGTGGGTATGTTAAATCGCCTTTGAGATTCTGTAATGACCTTTTGCAAAGGTGAAGATGCTTGGTTTGGTGCTGTTGGCAGGCTGAGAGGATAGATGGTTTGATTCTGGGATGGATGACTGTATTAATGGGAGGATGTGTGACGCTGGCTGCTTGAATGAATGGCTGGATGGATGGATTGCTGGAAGGACACCTGAGTTGCTGGCTCATGTCGGCATTTTTCAAGGCGTTAACATCTCTGCAAGTAACGGTCTCGCCAGAATTCTTTCATCCATCCATCTTCATCCGCTTATCCGGGGTCGGGTCGCGGGGGTAGCAGCTCCAGCAGGGGACCCCAAACTTCCCTTTCCCGGGCCACATTAACCAGCTCCGACTGGGGGATCCCGAGGCGTTCCCAGGCCAGGTTAGAGATATAATCCCTCCACCTAGTCCTGGGTCTCCCCCGAGGCCTCCTCCCAGCTGGACGTGCCTGGAACACCTCCCTAGGGAGGCGCCCAGGGGGCATCCTTACCAGATGCCCGAACCACCTCAACTGGCTCCTTTCGACGCAAAGGAGCAGCGGCTCTACTCCGAGCTCCTCACGGATAACTGAGCTTCTCACCCTATCTCTAAGGGAGACGCCAGCTACCCTCCTGAGGAAACCCATTTCGGCCGCTTGTACCCTGGATCTTGTTCTTTCGGTCATGACCCAGCCTTCATGACCATAGGTGAGGGTAGGAACAAAAAACTGACCGGTAGATTGAGAGCTTTGCCTTCTGGCTCAGCTCTCTTTTCGTCTCAACGGTGCGATAAATTGAATGTAATACCGCACCTGCTGTGCCGATTCTCCGACCAATCTCCCGCTCCATTGTCCCCTCACTCGCGAACAAGACCCCAAGGTACTTGAACTCCTTCACTTGGGGTAAGGACTCATTCCCTACCTGGAGAAGGCACTCCATCGGTTTCCTGCTGAGAACCATGGCCTCCGATTTAGAGGTGCTGATCCTCATCCCAGCCGCTTCACACTCGGCTGCGAACCGATCCAGTGAGTGCTGAAGGTCACAGGCCGATGATGCCATCAGGACCACATCATCTGCAAAAAAGCAGCGATGAGATCCCCAGCCCACCGAACTGCAACCCCTCTCCACCCCGACTACGCCTCGATATCCTGTCCATAAATACTACAAACAGGATTGGTGACAAAGCGCAGCCCTGGCGGAGGCCAACTCTCACCTGAAAGCGAGTCCGACTTACTGCCGAGAACCCGGACACAGCTCTCGCTTTGGTCGTACAGAGATTGGATGGCCCTGAGAGGGACCCCCTCACCCCGTACTCCCGCAGCACCTCCCACAGTATCTCCCGGGGCACCCGGTCATACGCCTTCTCCAGATCCACAAAACACATGTAGACTGGTTGGGCATACTCCCAGGCTCCCTCCAGGATCCTTGCGAGTAAAGATCTGGTCCGTTGTTCCCACGACCAGGGACGGAATCCGCATTGTTCCTCTTCAACCTGAGATTCGACTATCGACCGAACCCTCCTTTCCAGCACCTTGGAGTAGACTTTACCGGGAGGCTGAGAAGTGTGATACCCCTGTAATTGGCACACACCCTCTGGTCCCCCCTTTTTTAAAAGGGGAACCACCACCCTGGTCTGCCACTCCTTAGGCACCGTCCCAGACTTCCACGCAATGTTGAAGAGGCGTGTCAACCAAGACAACCCCTCCACACCCAGAGCTTTAAGCATTTCTGGGACGGATCTCATCAATTCCTGGGGCTTTGCCACTGTGGAGTTGTTTAACTACCTCAGCAACCTCCACCAGGGAAATTGATGCCAATCCCCCCCCTCATCCTCCAGCTCTGCCTCTACCATAGAGGGCGTATTAGTCGGTTAGGAGTTCCTCAAAGTGCTCCTTCCACCGCCCTATTACCTCCTCAGTTGAGGTCAACAGCGTCCCATCCTTACTGTACACAGCTTGGATGGTTCCCCGCTTCCCCCCTCCTGAGGTGGCGAACGGTTTTCAGAAGTACCTTGGTGCCGACCGAAAGTCCTTCTCCATGTCTTCTCCGAACTTCTCCCACACACGCTGCTTTGCCTCTTTCACGGCAGAGGCTGCAGCCCTTCGAGCCCTTCGGTACCTTGCAACTGCCTCCGGAGTCGTCTGGGATAACATATCCCGGAAAGACTCCTTCTTCAATCGGACGGCTTCCCTGACCACCGGTGTCCACCACGGTGTTCGTGGGTTACCGCCCCTTGAGGCACCTAAGACCCTAAGACCACAGCTCCTCACCGCAGCTTCAGCAATGGAAACTTTGAACATTGTCCACTCGGGTTCAATGCCCCCAGCCTCCACAGGGATGCACGAAAAGCTCCGCCCGGAGGTGTGAGTTGAAAGTCTGTCGGACAGGGGCCTCCTCCAGACGTTCCCAATTTACCCGCACTACCCGTTTGGGCTTACCAGGTCTGTCCAGAGTCTTCCCCCACCCCCTGACCCAACTCACCACCAGATGGTGATCGGTTGACAGCTCCGCCCCTCTCTTCACCCAGTGTTGAAAAACATATGGCCTCAGATCCAGATGAAAGCGATTATAAAATCGATCATTGACCTTTGGCCTAGGGTGCTCTGGTACCAAGTACACTTATGAGCATCCCTATGTTCGAACATGGTGTTCGTTATAGACAATCCATGACTAGCACAGAAGTCCAACAACAAACAACCACTCTGGTTTAGATCAGGGAGGCCGTTCCTCCCAATCACGCCTCTCCATGTGTCTCCATCATTACCCACGTGCGCGTTGAAGTCCCCCCAGCAGAACTATGGAGTCCCCGACTGGAGCCCCATGCAGGACTCCACTCAAGGTCTCCAAGAAGGCCGAATACTCTGAACTCTTGTTTGGTGCATATGCACAAACAACAGTCAGAGTTTTCCCCCCACAACCCGCAGGCGTAGGGAGAGCGACCCTCTCGTCCACCGGGTTAAACTCCAACGTAGCGGCGCTCAGCCGGGGGCTTGTGAGTATCCCCACACAAAGCCTAATTTTGACTCACACAGTGCAGTTAGCACCTGATGCAGTGGTATTGTATTGGTAGTGGACACATGAAGTACTGTATTGGGATAAGAAGTGCTGTGTCATATTGTGCTTTACCCACTTTATCTGTCATAAATGTGTATAGAAGTGTTCATCTTGTACAGATATGGTCTCAGCCCTCAAGCATGACATTGACAATTTAAACCATTTCACACAACATTACCTTCCATATCCTGAGCCACTATTAAGTGGATGAAAACAGTTTATTTGGGTCATATTTTCACAAAAGGCAGTAGAAGGTTTCATCATTGTTGGCACTAGTGTTTCTTCCCCCTGGTTATCTCATTCATGTTGGAGAAAAAAAACAAAAAACGTTTCGGCGATTGCTGGTTTGTTAAAACCCTCTTTTAAGGGCTCTTTAACAAGATTGGTTGCCTTTGTTCAATCCTGGAGCATGTTTCCATGACGCCAGCAGTTAATTTCATGTATCCACAGGCTGGGAGAGCTGGAAAGCAGTGAGAACAAATGTGCTATAACTCAGCGAGGACAGCAAGGCTACTTTCCAGACAAATCAAGCAGTTTTTTTTAGGCATGGTAATTAAAGAAAACAGGGTCCTTGGAGTGCTGGGCATTCCTACATTTACAATGCGTGATGTAATGTAATATAAAGCTTTGTAAAGTGAGACTTTACTGACCCCATTGTCCCCGTTCACAGAGGGAGGTCGGGGTTATTGTCAATTAGGTGGATGTTTGCCAACACAGGGGATCCACCCTTGGATTATGGCTTAGCTCCCTGCTTCTTACACTATCCTGCTGACTTCCATAGCACATCAACCAAACCTAAATATGAATAAAAGCTCCAAGGTATCCAAGCTAGTGTGATGATGTCCACTGCTACCCATTCATTCAGAATATTGTTTTCTCTCTTCATGTTTAGACCCCTCCCATCTTCTCCAGAGTTTGTTTAGTAAATGGTGCCTGTTAGATCGCTGTTTGTTTCTTTGGTGTCATGGTAAGGCCTTTTTTGTCATCTGGTATACATGGCAATGCTGTGATTCAATCAACATCCTATTTACTGCCATTTACTCTTCTAGAGGAAACCATCATGGGTTGTGATGGACCATTATCCACGGATGAGGCCCATCATTTCCTCGATGGCTGTGTGTGCGCGCGCGTGTGTGTGTGTGTGTGTGTGTGTGTGTGCGCGCGCATGGTATCACCAGAAAAGGCTGTTTCATAACACGAGAGCTACATGACATTGTCACGCCTTTCTGACAGTCGCACTCTGGAGAGGGGTTTCATATATCTGTGTAACAAATTTCTGTTTGTCTCTTTCTCATACACACCCACACTTTGAGTAGAAGTGTGCTTGTTTCTATTATTTAACAGCAACGTGCATACTCACATCACAGGGGCACATGATCATTATCTTTATCCTGTAAGCTGTTCGGCGACCTGCACCTCGATAGCAGCATCCACCACTCCAGCCCTGAGATGCTCAGATGAGGCCGATGAAGAGCTCAGTGTGCTGGTGAAGTGTAACACTGTTTCCTAATATACTGAAAGAGAGTAAAATCCTGATGATGGCTTTTTGGAATTAATTGGGAGTGTTTGATTCTTGTGCTCTTTTGTGTTTTCTCCTTAATAAAACACTAGGGCTGTCAAGCGACTAAAATATTTAATTGCACGATTGTCCATTAGTTATGAATCGCACATTTTTTTTATTTGTTCTGGATGTACTTTTAAAAGGCATAATGTTCAAGTTTTTAATGCTGAAGTGGTATTTAATACTCAACGTACTCCAGTGGCAATTTAATTCACAACGACAGTACATGAAAATAACTTTAGTCTTGTTGAGAGAACCATCTGAAAGGGCTTTGAAACTGA